>NW_023270380.1:18670554-18706090 GCF_011800145.1 Mirounga leonina
TCATCATTGTCATCATCACCATCATCATCTTCACCATCATCACCATCTTCACAATCATCATCACTACCACCATCATCATCACCACCACCATCATCACCATCATCATCTTCTCTATCAAAATCATCACCATCATCTTCACCATCACCATCATCTTCACCATCATCATCTTCACCATCATCATCACCATCATCTTCACCATCATCTTCACCATCATCATCATCACCACCATCATCGTCATCACCATCATCATCGTCATCACCATCATCATCTTCACCATCATCATCACCATCATCATCATACCATCAGTGCCATCATCACCATCATCATCTTCACCTTCATCATTGTCATCATCACCACCATCATCTTCACCATCATCATCATCATCATCTTCACCATCATCACCATCATCATCTTCACCATCATCACCATCTTCACAATCATCATCACCACCACCACCATCATCATCACCATCATCATCTTCACCATCATCATCGCCACCACCATCACATCATCACCACCACCATCATCATCATCATCACCACCATCATCATCATCATCACCACCATCATCACCATCATCACCACCACCATCATCACCACCATCATCATCACCATCTTCACCATCATCATCATCATCACCATCATCTTCATCATCATCATCATCATCTTCACCATCATCATCATCACCACCACCATCATCATCACCATCATCATCTTCACCATCATCATCATCATGCTATCCAATTTTTCCTGAAGGAGCACATATTTACATCTCTAGCACTGACCTCTCTCCCCTGCACTCCAGACCCTATATCCATATGTCTAGTTGACCTCTTGACCTGGAAATCTGTTATTCTTTTATTCACTCATTCATTCAACAAATACAAAGAAAGAGCCTACGTTATGTGTCAGACACATTCAAGAAGTTGAGATCAAACCATGAATTAGACAAAAATCTCTGCCCTGCGGAGACATACCTCCTCCTTGGGGATCTGTCCCCACTTACCATGACAGTAAAAGATGTGTTAATTATCCTCCCCCCAATGTTGCCCTCCCACAGACTTCTCCATCTCAGCTAAAGACATGGTTATTTACTGAGTGACTCATCTTAACATTTAGAATAAATTCTAACGTCCTCTCCTTGGTCTAAAAGATCCTAAATGATTCAGTTACTGCCTGATTTCCAATCTCATATCTCTCATATTACTCTCGCCTTTGCTCTCTATACTTCACACACACTCAAATTTGCTTTCCCTTCAATAAAAAAAGAAAGAACTTTGTAGTCAAAGATGTTTTTATGAATGAAATAAGAAGTTGAAGATTGACATAAGAGATCCCTTGAAGGGATCAGGAGCGGGGTCCTGGAGCAGTAAAGTCAAATGGGAAGAGGTGGGCAATGGGAGTTGGGCAATTACTTCTGGTAAATATCCCACCATTTTATTTTTCTCAATACCCACTGGCTTACCCCCACTGTCTACTGTAAGAGCATCAGTCATAACTTCATAATATACCTTATCCCTGTTTTTGTTGCTCACCACAGAAAGCCCACGACCCTCAAGCCATGAAATCCACATGGCTCTACCCATCCCTCTGCTAACCTTGCTCTCACCCCTCTTCAAAGTGCCATTTAGAACACAAAGTCAGGCAACAACCTCTTCTTCAAACATTCTTTGTTGTTCCAACAAGACCTGGTTGCAGTCCTCTCAGAACACATACAATTTTGTCTTCATTGCTATGTCTGGACCATTCTCCCACTCCTAAAACTTCAAGCTTTTAAGCCTCATGCCCTCAGACTGTGCCATCACTGCCCCTCCTTGACCAAAGTCCCCGACTTGCCCCCTCTCACTCCCTGAAGATTTCCATTCCTGCTTCAAAGTTACTTTTTCCAACATTGCTTTTGAAGCAATTCTTTGGCATTTATAAAACCATACAAATGATTTTTCCAAAACCCTGCCCTTTGAGTTCCTTGATCTCTCTTCTGGTAATCTGATCCTTCCTGTGGCCTCATGCACTTGTTACTACAGTCCTACACTAGACCAGCACATTCCAACTACTTTCCTGTCACAGACAAAAGAAGGTGATTGTGTGGTACATCCAAGCAAGAGGAGAAGGTGCCCTTGGGCCTTGATGCTCTTGGCCACTCCAGATTTATCTGGCTCCTTGAATTCCCAGCTTCCTGGATTAATCACTGGAGCAAAATTATTGTCATTACCAAAAACTGCAAGCCTTCCATAAACATCCAACTGTCTGACCATACCCTCGAATCATTCCAAACCATGTCTCTAGTACCCAATTCCAGTACCTCGTCAACCCCATCAGGACCCACTCTATGGAGTCCTGCCACTGCTCCCTACCCTTCACTTTCTCATGTCTTACTTTCCTCTTACCCAACGGAAAGTCTGTGGTCTGCCACTACAACCCCTTATTTTTGTATAGTCTCAGATCTGCTGTCTCTCTCTCACATCTCACTTCGGTTAAATTCAGGTCTATACCTCCTCCTTCATGTCCCCTGTTGAACGTGTCTGGAGAAAGACATAGCTGACTCTTCTCACTGTAAATGTGTGACTAGATTGTAATAGGATTCCTAGTACTGCTCAGCAATGTCTATGTCTCAAGCTGTTAACACTTCTACTCTCCTACAGCATTATTTCACCTTCTCCTCACCCAGACTCACAACCTCTCCTGCAGATCCTCACCCTCATCTGATGTTCCAAGTTCACTGAGAACACAGAAGCAGTTGGAAGATAAGCTGTTTATAAATATTACATGTTTTGATGTGTTATTACTTACTATACATACAGGCTCATGACCTTTTTTATTCATACTTTAATTCATTCACTTACTCACTCATTCACTCAACAAGTATTCATTGAGTGCCAAGTACATGTCTCTATTTGGGACTCTAAGGATAAGCCAGGAAACAAAAAGAAATGAGAGCTTTTTTGAAATCCCTGTCCTCATGTGATTTATGTTCTGATGGAGAGTAACAGGTAATTAAATACATACATACACACATGCATAAATACAATGAAAAGACTGTGAGATGGTGATAAGAATTAAAGAGAAAAATAAGGCAGGAAAGGCAGTGCAGGAGGAGGAGGGCTGCTACCAAATCAGCTGACTGGGAAAAGCATCACTAGAATTGTGTCATCTGATTGCAATGGGAAGAGAGTGAGAAATCATGAATGAAGACATGTGTGGAAAACATTTCATGTGGAGAACAAATATATTTGAAACCTCTTCAACTAATAGGAGAGTATATCTAATTTATATTTATTACCATAATAAACTATCTAGCATAGAAAAATGATCATTAGAAATATATTTTAGTTAATGAAGTAGCAAAAATTTTTCTGATGTTACTGAGTTTTTGCTTTCATCCTCTCTCTACTCCATTCGAACTGCTTAATTTCTTTTATTCTCACCCCCAATAAATTTAGAAGAATCCAGTTTCTTTTTATTTTTCTAAGTAATTGTTAGTTTAACTAAAATTGACTTTCTTAAAATGGTATTTCTCAATGTGTCAACTTTAAAACCAAAGCACAGCTTTTCATTCTTCCTTAGAAAAGATGATGGAAGAAGTGTGACATATTACATATTACAGTGGGGGGGCTCTCCCCCCACTCACTTTCTTTTCCAATTTTTGCTTGGGTTTTTGGTCTAATCTAGTTTTATGCAATTATTATTTTCCTCATAACATGTAACTTTTTCCATGAATTTTGACTGTTATTTTGTTTCTCACATATAGTTAAGAGTAATTTAGATCTTACTCTATTTTTAAGTAAATTTGCTGCTCATCATAAATTTGTAATATGGATTTTTCCATTATGATTTTTTAAATTTGGATAAATCTTTATAAATTCAGCCAAGTGGGCTATTAATAACCTTTTACAGGAGGGAGCACATTTTCTTAATTTTTAGCACATTTAAAAATGTTTCTCCATTCCCTTTATTCATGCATGACAAGAAATTTGGGTGCAAAATTTTGGGCTCTAGTACATTTCTCCTCAACATTCTAGAAATATTGCTCCATTACCTACTAGACTTGAAAGTTGCTGAGATGTTTGAGATCAGCCTAATATTACTTTTCCATTTATACATGGCAGCTTTTTCTTCCTAGTGGACCGTACAATTCTTTTTCCATCCTGCAATATATTCTCAGTGTAGACTACTCTCTTGGAACATGGTGAGACTTTTCATCAAAAGGTCCCCCTTTATTCAAGAAAAAATATTCTCTTTTTCTCTATGCCATTTGTTATATTCTCATCAATAGGTCAGGTCTTTGCTTTCTATCTTCAGTGTCCACTATTTTCTCTTTAACATTTTTTAATTTTCACTTTTTTTGAACCTAGTGGGGTGGGGATGGAGGAGAGGATGCGGGAGGGAGAGAAGAATGTATACACTTTTTCCAGCCTGTTCCAGAAATGATGGCCTGGCTCTTTCCCACATCAGTTCTACTCATTGTTTACAATGGGATTTTTTTTTTTTTTAAGATTTTATTTATTTATAATAGGATCTTAACTTCTTCAGTTAGGTTTCCTTCTTTATTCATCCAAAGTTCCTTTCTGTTTTACTTTTATTCTATTATCTTATTATCTTTTCTTAGATCTCTTACATCCCTTACATTTATTTTTAAGCTTATTTCAGAATCCCTTTTCTCTTAAACTTCCTTCAAATGCACAGAAATTGTTTATGAATACATTTTCTTTATTTCCAAGACTAAATCATTTAAAAGTGTCTTTTGCACACTGCATTCTTCTGCTTTATATTCTATAGAACTCCTTCATGAGTTTCATCTATTTCATTTTAATCTCTATATCTGAAATGAGAAGTCTTATTCTGGCATCATTAATTATAAGGCAAAACGCAGATCCTCCTTAACCCCTGCCCTAATTGCTAGAATGGAGTCTGAATGCTCCAATTAAAGATCTACATAGAGTGCAGAATAAGAAAGATTTGTATTCTACATTCAGTAATCAAGCTTCTTGAAAAGAACAGGGAAGAGAAAGACAGAGGAAACTGGAGCAGATAGCCATGAAAGTTCAAATATGAGTATCCCATCCAGGCTTACATCAGGTTCAATTCAGTTCTTCTCTACATTCAGCGTGATCAGGAGACTAGACCAAGTCCAGTGCTCATGACTTGCAGGACTCCCAGTGGCTCTGAGCAAAGGTCTATGTAGAGATTCAGTCTGAAACCCATGAGTAGCTATCTTTCCTCCCTGCTACAGGTTAGACGGTACACCTCCACTGTTCTTATTCTCAGTGGCCCTATTGTTCCAAAGTGGAAAACAGGGGACTCCTCATTCTCTTATGATCAGTCCATGGCCTCAAAGACTGTTTCCTAGCTGGGAATGGTTTGTAGAGTCCTTGTGAGTGTTCTCACCCACCTCACGCAGGAATCATCGTCCTCGTGACTAAAGGGGATTGTATTGAATAACTATGTCCCTCTACTGCTTCATAAATAAAGTTGAAGGAATGTGCTACAATGCTGAATCTCTCAAACTTTCAATTGCTTTAAAATAACTTGAAACTTGGAATGCCTGGGTGGCTCAGTTGGTGAAGCATCTGCCTTCAGCTCAGGTCATGATCCCAGGGTCCTGGGATGGAGCCCCACGTCGGGTTCCTTGCTCAGTGGGGAGCCTGCTTCTCCCTCTCCTTCTGCTGCTCACCCTGTTTGTGCTTTCTCTGTGTGTGTGTGTCAAATAAATAAATAAAATCTTTTTAAAAGATAAAATAAACAAAATAACTTGGGACTTCTGATGATCCACAACTGGGGTGTAGCCTTGGTGATACTAAGACAGGCCGTTAAGCCAAACTTCTCAGGCACTAGACTTAGGGCCTGACAAGAGTGGGTTCAAGACCAAGCTACATCCTCTAGATTTGCATGACTTACCTTTCCATTCATAAAATGGAATATGAAGAGCTGCCTCGGCAGAGTTGTAGCTGCAAAATGAACATACTAATCAAAGTGCCTGACATAGTGCTTAATGTTTTAAAAAAAATCCTTCCAGGGGTGCCTAGGTGGCTCAGATGGTTAAACGTCTACCTTCAGCTCAGGTCATGATCTCAGGGTCCCAGATCGAGTCCCACATAGGCTATTATTATTTCAAAACAGAAACAGACAGTAAACATTACTATTTATTTCTCTTAGTGTTGGAAAGAATATTTACTACAGTTTATCTATTGCTACTGGTCTAAGTCCTCTTACACACACATACACTACATGGAGAGCCCGCTTCTCCCTCTGCCTACCATTCCCCCTGCTTGTGCTTGCTCTCTCTCTCCCTGACAAATAAATAAATAAAATATTTTTTAAAAAATAAAAATAAAAATAAATCCTTCCTGCCTTCTTCCCCAAAGTAGCAAATCTAAACTTAGAAAGTAGTAGTAAAAATGGCACAGACTTATGGGCATTATTTATAAAGGGTGGGGAGGGATTTTTGGTTTTTCTCCCCCCTCCACACCCACCCCCAGCTATATTTCCAATGTCTAGAAGAATATTTAACATACAAGCATTCAATAAATACTTCTAAATGAGTGAATGAATAAAAGGTGAAGATGACTTGGAATCAGGAGATACAAACTAGAAAATCAGTCCTTTTTTGTATTAGTTCCAATCTCTCTGAGCCTCAGTATCATCATTTTAAAAATGCATATGAGAGTATTTACATTACCGAGTCTGAGTAATGTTTACATGAGAAAATACATGAAAAATCTACAGGTTTTATATCAATTAAAGTCACAAGGATTTTTTTAATCACAGAAATATATATGCTTAAGAATCACGTTTTATTAACCACTAATAAAGGATGGTCTAAACTGAAGCATTCTTCTTTATCTCACTCACACAACTCATTATTCCTTGGACGCCTTATATATCCAGAAATATCCTAGGAACTATAGGGGGAAATTAAGGAAACAAGGAACAATTCCTGCTGCTTAGAAGGACACATTGGTAGAATGTATTAAAGATGAGACACATAGAAAGAAGTATAAGTTCACTACATTTCACTGGAAAATCTCAGTATCCGGAAAGACTGTAGTCATTAAGGTTATGATTTCTGAAATATATCATATGAAACAAAAGTTTGCAAGAAGTCTGATTTATAACAAGAAATATGTGATGTGCCTACTTGGACCAAACTACAACTTAATTTATATTTGAGACTGAGCAGAATTATGATGTGCCTACTTGGACCAAACTACAACTTAATTTATATTTGAGACTGAGCAGAATATTGATAATAAAACCATGACCTCAGCTCACTTTTCATTCCTGAGAAGAAACAGCCACAGGAAGAGGTGGTGAGAAGTATGTGCACATATATGGCATTTCAAAGCAGTAATCATCTTGAGTACATATTTATTGCCTCCAAACAGGAACTGTATCGTAATGGTTTTTGTTTCCCAGGCATGGGATTTTTATTATTATTTCAAAACAGAAACAGACAGTAAACATTACTATTTATTTCTCTTAGCGTTGGAAAGAATATTTACTACAGTTTATCTATAGCTACTGGTCTAAGTCCTCTTACACACACATACACTATTAATACGCACCTAGTAAATACTGGATAGATTGAGGTGATGACATAAACTCATGGAAACGGTACTAATGGTCAGACAGGGGGTATTGCTAAATTACAAAATCCTATTAAAACAAACAAAAACCAGTCTATTTACAGAGCCCTGGAGGGGATATGCCTAACTTTTATTTTCTTTTATTACTTTGTTTTATACATAAAAGCCTGGGTGATAAGCACAAGTTTATCTTCATTTTATAGATAAGGAACTTCAGGCTTCAAGGAGTTAATTCTCTAATCTGAGAAAGCTAAGCAACCTGTCAAAGTCACAGAACCAGCAGTTAGCAAAGCTGAAACTGAAACTAAGCCCCCAACTCCAAACACTGAACCCTTTCCCCTCAAAGCCTGGCTAGTAAAGTACGCGTTCAGATGAACAAGTCTTATTTCCTTTTTGAACATTGATTCTCCAATGAGACATCCTCCCAGCCTCCTCACAGTGACTCAGCATAAATACTCATTTCAGAGATTACTGGGGAACAATACGGTTTTCACTTGTCTGTTACTTAAATATTGTAATGTTTTAGAGATACGTCTTCTGCCTGTGCTTACGGTTTCATTTTTCATAAATATAATGACTGTCATCCTCTGTTTTCTGAGAAAGTCTGGTCTATGCATTCAAAGAGAGCTTTTATGCATATTAATTAAAAATGTGTAGTGATAAGAGATAATCCCAACTAAGTGCCAAAGGCAGCTTGCTCACGTTGGAAAAACTGTACCCTTCTTTCTGTGTAATCTGTTGAGTCAACATTGGCTCATAAAAAAGAGCCAAACTTGCCCAGATTCCAGATGCAGAAGCTCTAACTATGAATTGGGTTCCAGTGTTGGAGCTTTCCTCCTCAAACTCAAGGTGTACCAGCATAAGCAGGGGGCTCCCACCAGTGCCTCCAGGCCCCACTTTGAGGACAGCAGCGGTTCACACTCAGTTATCCTAAATCGCAACTTCCTATAAAAAGGGTTCCAAAGAATATGTTACAACCTCCAACTTACTTCTTTTACAGGATTATAGAGGAACACAGAGATTTCGGTACCATAACTGGTGCTGGAAAATATATAAAAATGTGTATTTAAATTGCCACTAAACCCATGAAATTATATTTTTGCTAATGACTTAAAAATACTTAGGTTGTTTAGCACTTCTATCAAAATACATCTTGAAAACTATCAGCTAAATTTAAAACTATCTAAAAGTGCTAATGACAATGAAACAAATGTAAAAAAGCATTGTTTTCTAAAGAACCTAAAACAAACTTATTTCACTGACAGACTGCCTTTTGTCTTTAAGATTATTTGCTAAAGTACATCTGTTTCCCAAGTTAATATTCTTATTAAAATCCAGCAAATAAATTAAAGCAAATATGTTCTGATTTCCAAATACAGTCTTGGTATTATGCTATGTTCTTTATAGGGAGGAAACGAAAGTCACAATATATTGTCTGAAAAATTCTCCCAAAGATTTTAAGGGTCTTTAAAAATATAAAATTTTTAAAAATATATGAAGCAAATGAAAAATGGCATAAATAGTACATGAAACAGTCTGGGTTGCCTCAGCTCAGGTAACTGAAAATCCGGCGGCAGCAGGTGAGACTCTCTCTCACTTTCTCCCTGCATCTCTTTAATCCCCTCCTTCTTTAACTAGACACACTTTCTCCAGATGCGTCTTCCTCTTTCATGCTAATCTCCCTCCATCATTTAGGAACTGCATGTGACAGAGTGACAGATAGTTGAAATACTATGAATTTAAACATGATAAGGCTATTTTTTTTCTGCAGAGGTAGGAAGTCTAATGTTGAGACGGTAGCTCTGAAATCATCAGAAATCCAGACTCCTAACTTTTTGTTACATTGTCCTTAGCACTGGTTTCAATCTTCAAAGGTGACTTGCCCAATTTGGCTGCTACAGCTCCAGCCACCATAACTATATTCCAGGTAGGAAGAAAGTGAAGGGATGGAACAAAAAAGGAGTCTGCATACAGACAAATAAGCCGCTCTGTTGAATGGCCACCTCTAACTACGAAGTTAGCAAATACACTATTTCATTTCTGAGAAAACCAGTGAGGCAGCTATTCCTGCCCTATTTACTCTCTCTTCTTTCAGACCCCGTGTTCCAGTCTTTCCACTCTACTGCTCAACGTGGGTTCTGTTCTACCATGAGCCAGTTCTTCACAATGGGAAATACGGCCACTAACCTGCAACCCCAGAGGAGGGAGAGGAGCATGTCTTCCTGGTGAGAGCACAGTCTGATCCTAGTTTGGGAGCTACCGCCCTCTCTGAGCCAGCACCCTCGGCCCGGGGAATGCAGCACTCTGATTTTTCAGTCCCAAGTCAAGTGTCTCTTCCTGAGTCTGAGAATAGAAAGTATCAAACTACCCTCATCCAAGCATGTGGACAGAAAGGATGACCTTGGAATGGAGGGAGACAACTGGCATGTTTCCAGACAGACTATGAACTGTAAATTGTATATAGAACATAATCAAGAGCTAAACTGAGTGCTTCAAGCAAAGAATATGATGATCAAGGGGAAAAATCAATTACAGTTTAAGTGATTAATGACAACATCATCAGGGGTATAGGATTTGAGAAGGATTAGTATATATTGCTACTGACTTATTAGTAGGATTTAATTGAGAGTTAATCAAGTATTCTAGATTAGAGAAATAGCATGAAGAAACTTGACCTTGCATATCCTGAGTATTATGAATAAAACTCCCTCACTGAAGTGGAAAATACAAGTTGGAAGATGAAATAGGATACGCAGGAATGATATTCAAAATATTTAACAACCATCAGAGCAGAAGCACCAAGCATCTAAACTGTTAGCTCTGAGGATAATAAACAAGGTAAAATTATAAATGGTATTAACGTATATAACCAAATAAATAATTCAAGAATTCAATTACTCTCCAGATTTAAATGATCAACAAAGTCCCTGGAATAATAAATAAAAATAATAGGGGCACCTGGGTGGCTGAGTTAGTTCAGCATCTGACTCTTGGTTTTGGCTCAGGTCATGATCTCAGGGCTCCACACTCAACGAGCAGTCTGCTTGAGATTCTCTCTCTCTCTCCCCCTCTCTCTGCTCCTCCCCTCTACCTCCTGCTCATGCTCTCTCTCTCTCTCTCTCAAATAATTAAATAAATCTTAAAAATAAATAAATAAAAATAAAAATAATATTTTAACCAAAGAACATTATTATGAATTTTCAGAACTCCAGGGATAAAAGGAAAAACTTTACAGCTTCCTGAGAGACAAAAAAAAAAAATCATCTGACATGAATAAAATGAGATCAGACTTCTGAGGAGCAAAACTGGAAACCAGAGGCAGAAGGAAAGATGGAGAATCAGCACCTTGAAAGTCCTGGTATTATTCTATACCCAGCCAAACCATTCTCCAAGTAAGAGAGCAAAATAAAGGTATTTCAGAGCTACAGTGGCTCAAATAATGTACTTCTTATGCACTTTTCTTGGGAAACCAAGGGCCCAAGAAACAAAATGAAGAAAATAAATAATTCCCAGATTAAGGGTTTCCTATGAGTCCAGATTGGAGTGGGAGGACAAAAACTCCAAGGAAGTCATCTCTAGAAAAGATAAACTATGGAACTAATAGATAACACAGCAGTTTTGATTATATTAAAAATATCCAAAAATATTTTATAAGTTTATAGGATATACTAGACAGTCATAATCTCAAAAAATAAGTAAACGAACATATCAGGCAACCATCCTCATGTTAAGCCACATAACATTGCAATCTCTGTACCAAAAATGGTCAAGTGGTGCCTGGGTGGCTCAGTCAGTCAAGCCTCTGCCTTGGGCTCAGGTCATGATCTCAGGGTCCTGGGATCGAGCCCCACGTCAGGCTCCCTGCTCAGAGGGGAGTCTGCCCTCCCTCTCCTTTTGTCTCCTTCTCCCCCTGCTCATGCTCTCTCTCTCTCTCTCTCTTACTCATTCTCTGTCTCTCAAATAAATAAATAAAATCTTAAAAAAAAAAAAAGGTCAAAATTGGCAATTTCATAGTTCAACTTAATAACCCCCTGCTGTGTGAGTGGAAAGAAGGAATAGCAGACATACCTAAAATTAATAAATCAAAAGGAAGGAATATATAGAACATTTTAGAAATATGGAGTGAAATATGAAAAGAAATAGCAAGAGGAGTTAGAATGATCATCACAGAGGAGTAGGATTAGGGAAAGGAAAGATACAGAGGGTCCAACTTTTTATTTTTTATTTTTTTAAAGATTTTTTATTTATTCATTTGAGACACAGAGATACAGAGAGAGAGAGAGAGCACAAGCAGAGAGAGGGGCAGAAGGAGAGGGAGAAGCAGGCTTCCCGCTGAGCAGGGAGCCCGACGCAGGGCTCGATCCCAGGACACTGGGATCATGACCTGAGCCAAAGGCAGACGCTTAACCATCTGAGCCACCCAGGCACCCCAGGTCCAACTTTTTAAAGACCTTTTAGGATGATTTGAATCTTAATACTATGTTTCTGTATTATTTTGATTTAAAAATCTAAATAAAATTAAAAGTTTGAGAAGTTTATGTTTAATATTTATCTTATAATAATATAAAAATGGAGAAAAAATGCATAAAAGCAATTTAAATTGTAAACATGCCTACCAAGTTCCTACTGTTTAGCTTTAGTGTACAGGTTGCTAATACTAGACATTAAATCAGACTTTCCCTGCAGCCTCCAGTTTTCAGTGGGGATTATGAGGGGCACACAAAGGTGTTAAGTGACTACATATCCTAAAGATCACCTAGACAAAACTTGCTAAGAGGTGACCTAGAAACTTTAAGAAAAAACAACTTTTAGAAACATTTGATAAAATACCATCAAAGCTTTTTAAATGTCTAAATGCCCCAAATATATAAACCACTCAAAGACATGCATAAAAATTCTTTCCACTAAAATTACAGCATTAACAACATTTCATGGAAACCGCTTTTAAAGGAGTAATATTAGAAGGCTAGGTTTTTTTAGAATCTGTGACACCATTTTGTACAAAATACACAAATTGCCTACAAAATAATTTCCAACGAGGCTCCATGCTAATTAGCACCAGCCCAGAAGTCAAATGATTCTTTATAAAACTATTGAGAAGTAAATTGCATTACTGGGAATTACATAATCACTGTACAGCATAGTGATAATGTCTCATATATGGGAAATGACAGCACATTTTCCATCCACTATTATGAAAAGGTATGGGTGATATAAAACATTGCATTTTCTGGGTTAACGTTGCATTCTAGAGCCAGCCTATCTCCTACTTTGTCAGTTTTTCCAAATGAAACAAATAAGGCTGCCTCTGGCTCATGCAGATAACAGCTTTCATGATGGTCTATACATTTCATCATTGATGTTTTATGCTGTTCAAAAAAAAAAAAAAAGTTTGACTGTCCCTGTTACTAGGCTCTTCTCAATTGCTCAGTTGTTTTCTATAGGAACTGTCTCTGCTCTCAGGCAATGACATACCCAGAATTGCCTCAAAGCTTCTTCCAAAATGACAGTCTGTACATTATGAAGATAATCATAGAACCTACTTCACAAGATGCTGAGAGCTTTATGTGAGGCAATGAAAAATGCTTAGCACTGCATAGGACACACTTAGAGCATAGCAAGTGCTCAATAAATATTGTGCTTATTAGCAGCCCTTAAACTGAGGACTGGCATGAAAAATCAAGACCAGGAAAAGGTAGATAAAGCAAAGAACAAGAACTCAAGACTGTGGGGCTTGTGCTGATGTGAAGGTTTGTCTCTAGGCATTTAAATGGGTAAAATGAATAAAGAGGAGTCTTATACTTAAGAATAGAAGTAGTCAGGGATGCCTGGGTAGCTCAGATGGTTAAGCGTCTGCCTTAAGCTCAGGTCATGATCCCAGGGTCCTGGGATCGAGCTCTGCATCGGGCTCCCTGCTTGGTGGGGAGTCTGCCTCTCCCTCTCCCTCTACTGTTCCCCCTGCTTGTGCGCTCTCTCCCTCTGACAAATAAATAAATAAATAAATAAATAAATAATCTTTAAAAAATAGAAGTAGTGAATCAGAGGCATAACCTCTTCATATTGTCTGCAGAGCGTGGGGTGCTGGAAACACAAGACGCCATTGTAAGGGAAGCATCCAGAAGATGTGCTAAAAAAGCTAACAAGAGCTTCATTCTGTGTATTCAAGATTTGTATGAAAAGTTAACAGATTATGCAAGAGGCCCCATAGTCCCACGAAACCATACATGTATGAATTACATCCACTTCAGCAAACCACCCTCAGATTGCAGGAAGTACCAATTACTCACCTCGTGACAGTGTTTTCCTGTCTCTGTGGGTACCGAGTGCTACAAAATATGGGAGACCACATTTCTTTTTCTAAAACGGTAAGCATTACACAAAGAGGCTTAGTATAACAAAAACCAGAATAATGAAGATTCGGGGGTTTTGTTTTATTTTAGGAAGGATGTATTTGCATTTGCTAAATAAATATTTCTTTTTTTTTTAAAGATTTTATTTATTTATTTGAGACAGAATGAGAGAGAGCACATGAGAGGGGGGAGGGTCAGAGGGAGAAGCAGACTCCCTGCCGAGCAGGGAGCCTGATGCGGGACTCGATCCAGGGACTCCAGGATCATGACCTGAGCCGAAGGCAGTCGCTTAACCAACTGAGCCACCCAGGCGCCCCTAAAGAGTAACTTTTGAATCAGCAGTAATTCTTTCCAAAAAGAAACTGAGTAAGACTGTGCTATCTACCATAACAAATCGTATTTATTTAAGTCAGCAAATACTTATTGCCTGAATAATTTATTTCCTACTTAGAAAAGCACAGACTTTCAAATAGGAGACATTTGATTCAAACTGTGGTGTAATTGCCTATAGACAAACACTAAATGTGCATAATTCTCTGTTTCTTCATCTTAAAAATTACATTAATATCTACCCCATAGGGTTCTTGTAAGAAACAGAAATAAGACATATAAATCTCTTATCACAGGGCCTGGCATCTAGTAAACTCTCCATAAATATTAGTTTCTACTGTAGCTACATATCAGCTTCCTTCCCCTTCCAAGGGCACAAACCGTCACCCACCTTTTTTCCAGATAGGTAGCACCATGTGACTAGCTCTGATAAACAGGCAGAAGTATTGGTTAAAACGTAAAAGAGTAGGATAAGAACTTCAATAATTCTATTCTGCTACTACAAATAAAGAAGCCTTGTGCTCGAGGAAGTGCAAGAACAAGACGGACAAAACAGTGAAATACGTGTAGCACATCTTGATTGTGGTATTGCTGTTACATGACTCATCAAACTCTACACCTAAAGAGGGTTTTCAAATCATGTATCAACTAACCTGATTTTTTTAAACATTTGACTGGTTTCACTAGTGATTAGAGAAATAAAAATTAAAAGATTAATTTTTTTCACCTGATAGGGTGACAGAGATTTGGAATACTGATGATTTCCTAAAAGTTTGCCTTTATCACTATAAGGTTATGGGGTAAAGACACATTTCCAGACACATTGTGGGTATAAATCAATACAAACTCTCTAGAAAACAATTTGTATCAAAATCTTAATAGAGCATTTCCTTCAATCACGATTTTCACTTTCAGAAAAAAACTAAGTATGTGTCATTTTGCTTGAACGGCACTGCACATTATCAAAGTGTTGGAAGAGCTTATCCTGGCTCATAATCAAAGAAACTTACATGCTATCTGTAAATTCATGCCTCTGGTATTACTGCTGGGGCTCACGTAGAGTTCTGCCTAAATAACATTTTACTGAGAATTTTGTTAGGTCCTAAACTCTATACTTTCCTTGACAGAAAATAGAGCACTTGTTTTTTGTTTTTTGTGTTTTTTTAAAGATTTTATTTATTTATTTGACAGAGACAGAGACAGCGAGAGCAGGAACACAAGCAGGGAGAGTGAGAAAGGGAGAAGCAGGCTTCCCGCTGAGCAGGGAGCCCAGTGTGGGACTCGATCCCAGGACCCTGGGATCATGACCTGAGCCGAAGGCAGCCGCTTAACGACTGAGCCATGCAGGTGCCCCAAAATAGAGCACTTGTATGTTTAAAAGAAATTGCCACCTAGCTGAAGTTCAATGAAGGGGGGTTTCCCATCACAGGTCATAATAAAAGCATCAAAATTTTAAATATAAAGTTGTATAATATCTCTAATATATGTTGATAACTGGGCTTTATACAGATGACACAATTTATATCGGCTAGGCATCAGACACTGACATTTAATCTCCAGATTTTTATTATCTGTAACTACAGTCAAGACAACCGAATAAGTTATTAATCACAGATTTAAAATTATCATGAAGCTTCTTAGGACAAGGCATAAATTAGAAAGATCTCCTAAGTCACAGATAACTGTAGCAAAGTTGTAGAAGAAATCTTTGTCCAGAACTCATGTCCCATGCTTGCTTATTACTCCACCAAAAATTAAATTAAATGTAAACCAAGTCTGTCTGGACTCTTAAGATGAACTGATACTGCTTTCCCTAACTGGTGTTTCCTACTCTATTCTATCTAGGCTTCAAGTGCATCCTCCTTGCTTTTAACATGCATCACATGCTATGCCTTCGGACACAAAGGACTATATTAAGAAAGAAGGATTCAGAGCTAAAGAAGAGTCAGACACTGGGCTGCTTGCCTTGAGGTCATACTGAGGAATTAGGATGAATTCTTTGAATAATAAGAGAGCAATGGAGTTAAGCAGGGCAGCTATAGGATCATATTTCTATCTTTGAAGAAATCACATTTCTGTGGTGTGACACATGGTTTGGCCAAAGGCAAGGAGACAAGTTAGGATTTTCAAGTGAGGTGCACGAAAGGAGCTACAGAGAGGACTGGGCTGGTAGAGTCTCTGCAAACATGAGAAGACTAGAGGAAAGGCAGGGCAGTGGGAGCAGAGGGGGCAGAACCAGTGGCATCTCGGACATGGGAGCTGTGGCACCATGGACATTGCTCTCATCAGGGCAATGCAAGCTGATTCTGCTTCCTTCCTGCTCAGCCAGAGGACCCAGGGGGAAAGGGGGTCCCTGGGCCTTCTCTGGGAAAGAAATATCCAGCAGAGATGAACTCATTCACAACTGACCAGCCAAGAGCATCTACAGCTTGGATTTTCCATCTTCAGAAAGTATGTGGAAAGACATGATGAGTAGTCATCTACTAAGACCTAAATTGCCTTCCAAACAGACCTGTTTAGGCAATATATGAATTGTCTAAAGAAGCCACCAAATTAACTTCACAGGATCTATTATGAAACTTTCCTGGGGGGCCTGAAGTTGTATCTGGAGGCAGCAGTGCACCCAGCTAGATGCCTACCACGTGCCCATCTCTCAGTGGAGTATACAATAGCATCATGGTGAAGGACAGTGCAACTTTGGGATTGATTTCAAAATTTCTAACTTGTGCAATCAAAGGATTTCTCTCAACATGGACCAGCAGGCACACAAGGTCAACTCTCAAGGAGACAGAATAAACGGACATAGGACCCCCAGCATCAGGGGGGGACAACTCCAAGGCGAGCAATCGGTCCAGTAAAGAACGACTTCAGCAAGAACCACAGATAACACTAACTCAGGGCTCCCAGGGCTTTACTCTGTTTCATTTTCCACATCTGGTACCATACTCTGAATTTCATGTAGGCAGCAAAGGTGCACCTGACCTTTTCCCAGATGCAATCATATGGTTTCTTTAGCCCCACCAACCGGAGTGGCCAAAACACCCCTGTGTCTCCGCACACACACAGTTTGCTTCTGGCTGTTCTGCATGGTTTGTGGGAACGTCTGTCTACATTTCAGCTCAACAGCCCTAACAGCATCCTGGGCAGGCATCACAGTTTAATTCCTCACACCCTCAATACAACGATCAAATTTCACAAACTGGTCTCTGAACTGCTTACCTTACATTGAATCCTTGGTCCAACACTTCAAGCAAACAGACAAATCATCAGAGATTCTAGACCTTAATATCCACAGGCCCGTTAGTTAATCAACTACTTCCTAACTTCCCGGGATGTATTCATCTGGTAGCTTGCTGGCTCTTGTACCTGGCTAGTATAACAGTCAGAATATTTCAGCTTGAAGAACAAGTGAAATTAAACCTGAAGCCGCATAAAAATAAAAATCCTTCAAAATTCCATTTCTCTGGGCTTGAAACAGCCAGAAGTCACTGTTTGTTAATAGTTGTATCTTAAATAGAATCAAGCTTCCTGTTTTAGCAGCCAGTCCCCTAACTATTGAATGTGCCGTGGCCAACCTCAGCTCTGCTTTTCAGCTAATACAGCCGTAGGAGAGAAGCAGGTCATGCAGAATCAGCCCACACTCCTCATTTCCACAAGCTCTGGAGCATCTGCCGTTGCCTCTAGAAGACACCTTACTCACCCCTACCATCCCACTGAGCATCAATTCTGCAATTTCTCCTAAAGCCATGGTCATTCAACCTGATACAACACACACTTTTGACATCGTATTTTCTTCAACTAAACGCTCTGCAGTTATACCAGAGGTGCTGTCTCCAACAATGACTTATACATTTTGCCAACCAACGGGATCGTTATGTAGAAACAGGTTACTCTTCCCCTTTTTGCATACGAGTCACGTGAGTATGAGGCTGAGGCCACCTGGACCAAGTTGTACTCATCCCTCAAAAGTCCTGGGAGGAATGACTTCAAAGAGAACTTAAGATCAAAAGAAAAAGCTGGAGAAACTAAAATCTCAAGTCAAAGAAATGGAGAATAGTCTAACTCAAAGACATCTGAAAAAATAAAAGTCCAAAGCCTATAACCATTCGGTGGTGGCAATGCCACAGATGACAAGCTATGATGACACATCTGGAAAGCCCACATTTTCCTGCCAGTGAGTTTCATAACTTTTAGCATGATTCTGGATTTGTGCTCCCAAAACGCAAAGATCAAAGCCCCATTCTCAAAACACTAAATATTTGAGCCACAGAGAAGTACTCCTTCGAAACTTCCAGCTTTAGTTTTTTTTGAAGATGAGAACCAAGGCATTTTTGAGACAAGAAGGCTGAATATCTTCTCTAAACCATCCAAAGTTTAAGAAACTGTTTATCTTTGGGGAAATTTTTTTTACCAGTATATTTTATCTTGTCAAATTGAAGATGTGATGAGAAGGTGCTCACAAATTTTTCTGTTAAATGTCAACCCATGGAGCACATTGTCATCGGCAAATAAAGACAAATTCTGTACAGCGTCATTTACATGTGGAATCTAAAAAAAACAAACCCATGAAAACAGAGGGTAGAACGGGGGTTTCCAGGGGCTGGGAGGTGAGGAAATGGGGAGATGTTGGTCAGAGGGCACAAACTTCCACTTATTTGATGAATGAGCACTGCGGACCCTAATGTACAGCATAGGGGTTATAATTAACGATACTGTATGATAGGGGGTGCCTGGGTGGCGCAGTTACTTAAGTGCCTGACTCTTGGTTTCAGCTCAGGTCCTGATCTCAGGGTCATGAGATCAAGTCTCCTGTCAGGCTCCACACTCAGTGTGGACTCTGCTTGAAATTCTCTCCCCCTCCCTTTGCCCCTCCCACTTGTGCTGTACACTTCAAATAACTCACAATTTTAGGTCAATTATACCTCAGTAAAGCTAAAATTAAAAAATATATCTAAATAATAATAACACTGTATCATATACTGGAAAGTGGCTAAGAGAGTAGATCCTCAATGTTCTTGCCACAAAAAAAATGTAATTATGTGATATATGGAGGTGCTGGCTAATGCTATGATAGTAATAATTTTGCAACATATAAGTGTATCAAATCAACATGTTGTAGACCCTAAACTTACATAATATGTTAATTGTCTTTCAGTACAGCTGGAAAAGTAATAAAATAACATAATAATATAAAATAAAATCCATCATATAGAAAGCCATCTGCTGGAAGTGATCTCTGTGCCCAATGTAGGGCTCAAACTAATGACCCTGAGATCAAGAGTTGGATGCTCTTCCAACTGAGCTGGCCAGGCGCCCCAGTATTTTCTTATATTTCTATATGTATGATGTAAATAGTCTTTTGTTTATCGATTTTCTTTTTTCATTTTTAGTGATTAAGCAAGATCATGCTGCTTTTAAACCTTATCTGACAGAAGTAACATCTTCACATAAAGCATCGTTAGGGAAATGAAGCGATGCTCAAAATCACTATCCTCTAACTTTTCCTTAAACAGTGCCTGAGTTCTGTGAAGACCTGCAGATGTTGCACAGGGAGGTGCAGAAAACACTAAGAATTATGCTTCTAGGTCATACTATGTACAGTTTATCTGCCGTGGAGAACCTCAAAACATAACAGAAACAAGGTGAAACTTACCTCATCTGCACAGTAACAAATGTTTCACAAGAGATTATTGGAAACTACAAGCTCAGAATCAACAAGGGCAGCACGGCCTGCAGCTCCTGGTTTTCCAGAGAAACGCAAATGCTTTATCGTTTGGAAAATTTATTTCTAAACCTGACTTAGTGACAGTATCCCACATATTTATATAAAATAAGGCTCATCCTAACTGTAAAAACATCTGGAAAAAGAAAAACAAGCAGACAACCACGGAAGCAACCTCAAACATTCCTTTATTTTGGCAACTTTCTGTAAGGAAAATAAATGCTTACGTGATGAGGGACTTATATATAAATGGAAGTAAGCAAAAGAAGTGCGTATGCATGTTTACAAAGACAGCAGGTAAGAATTTATGTGTCGGCAGTTGGCATGGGGCTGGAGGAAGAGGGGCCATGTGGCCAGCCGCAGGAGACCAGGGAGCCTGCTGCTACCCACACAGAGCATGCCAGGGACACTGAGGAGTAAGCGGGACCTTTACAGGTGACAGGTTAATGCTAAAACCTTCACTGCAGCCTTCGTACTTTGTCAATGGAAAGAAATATGACACACCCCAGGTAATTAGACAATAAACCCAAAGCCTTGTATTTGATGAATTTTGTTTTGTACACAAGCCTCGTTTATAGCTTTATCTGTGGTTCTATGTGAATGCCGATGAATCATTATTTATTTTATTTATTTTATTAACAAAACCAAACTCAGATATCTTGAGTTGACAGTTTTGTGGTTTTTCTAAGCAACTATCTTTGTAACAGATAAAAACTTTCATTTGTATTTCATATTTATAAAAATTTAAAAGTTATATTCTAAAAACTAAAAAACAAAACAAAACAAAAAAACGAACCAGACCAAAGAGGATCAGGATGAGGCAATAGCAGTCTCACTGGAGAGGTAAGGATAGATACAGAGATATTTAGAAGTTTAAAATCGATAATATTTGTTCACTAAGTAGCTGTTGGGTCACAGCAGGGAACTGAGAACAACAGGAGTTACTCCTGATTCTTGTGTCTTTCATGTTTCCACCAACCAAACGGACATGCAGGCTTCCAGGGGAAGATTAGGAATTTGAGACATCTCAGGACACCATTTTGAAAATGACAGTAATGACAATAAGAGCAGTTATCTACCATGAACCAAGTGTGCACTAACTGATTGATAAGCAGTATTCTATACAATCCTCCCATCTACCATTATTTCCATTCTGCCCAAGGAAATTGAGGCACGGAGAGGTTTGGTAATTTGCCCTAGGTCACATGGCTAATAAGTGGCAGAGCCAACATTCATGCCTAGACAGTTTGGATCTAAATTTCATGTTTCAGATACAGGGGAGGAAGCCCAGAAGAGTAACATTATAAGATGAAAAGAGAAAAGGACTCAAGGGCACAATGCTAAAATAACAAGCCTGAGAAAACTAAGCAAATCCCATCAGAATGAACTTGACTAAGAACTATTTTGTCCAAACCAGGACTGGCCCCATACTTGTCTTGGATTCATATAAACTCCTGTGAAGCCTGACTCTCTTGAGCATCACCTGCTGGGTTGTGCAACCCGAGGTGAGGTGCTCGGTCTCCCTCACCCTTGTTTATTCACATTAGAACAAGGATTTCATGCCTTATGGTCACTACACCCCCTTCCAGTCCTAAACCTCCAATATTCAAAAAAAGGTCCTAAACCTCTGATATTCAAAAAAAGAAACTTGCTGAAAAGCATCAATTTTTTTTAAGATTTTATTTTTTTAAGTCATCTTTACACACAACATTGGGCTCGAACTCACAACCCTGAGATCAAGAGTCTCATGCTCTAGGGGCGCCTGGGTGGCTCAGTTGGTTGGGCAACTGCCTTCGGCTCAGGTCATGATCCTGGAGTCCCGGGATAGAGTCCCGCATGGGGCTCCCTGCTCGGCAGGGAGTCTGCTTCTCCCTCTGACCCTCCTCCCTCTCATGCTCTCTCTCATTCTCTCTGTCTCAAATAAATAAATAAAATCTTAAAAAAAAAAAAAAAAAGAGTCTCATGCTCTACCGATGGAGCCAGCCCAGCGCCCCTGAAAAGCATTATGTAAGCAGTAATTTGCAAGTTCAGAGAAGAACCCCTAAAGGGCAGTGCATATTTATCATCACAAGAAGGCAAATTATTACCCTAGAGGTGGAATGTTCTTATACCAATATTTTATTTGAAGGGAATATAAAACTTTCCCCTTTATCATGTGATTTAAGGCTATTAAAATAGTTTAAGGTAGTGCTCAGGAAATGAATCAAACATTTTAGAAAGATAAAATCTTTTAAAAATAATTTTAGAAAGAAGCCTATTGTACGGAATCTAAGCATCTGGCAAACAAACCAGGCAACCTTCCCAGGCCTTGCGCTGCCTCCGTGAGGGAATTCCCATGTCCTTCAGGGCTGGCTTATGTTCACACGTCCATAAGCCTCCCTGTTGGGCTTCCAAGATTACTGGCTGACGATAAAGTAATAGAGTCAAGTACTCTTCCTCTTAACTCTAAGCATCTCAAATAATTTATTTTACAAAAATAAAAATTGTCCTACTCAGCAGAATACTTTCATATGTAAGAGTAAAATCTTACAAAAAGGGAAAAACGACCTAGGACTATTCAGCTCACAATGAACAATTTCAGCATGGAGAACACAGGACATGAATTTTGCCATCTGACCTTTTTAATTCTGTCTGATTTTAAAGCACCTGTCAAGGGGCGCCTGGGTGGCTCAGTTGGTTAAGCGACTGCCTTCAGCTCAGATCATGATCCTGGAGTCCCGGGATCGAGTCCCGCATCGGGCTCCCTGCTCGGCGGGGAGTCTGCTTCTCCCTCTGACTCTCCTCCCTCTCATGCTCTCTGTCTCTCATTCTCTCTCTCTCAAATAAATAAATAAAATCTTTAAAAAAAAAAAAATAAAGCACCTGTCAAATGATCTCTAAATGACCAACGGAGTGGTTTGTTAATGGATTCTTCCAGAGAGGTGTCCTGTTTTCCTTAGATCAGCCAGCCAGCAGGAAACCCAATGTGTGTCCTTAGCACCATGAGGTGGTGTCTCTGTCAGTTCCTATTGTACCGGAGCATCAGAACAATCCTTCGGCAGATCCTTCTAAGGACTTCTGGGATTTTAAGAAACGCATTTAGTGTTACTAGCACATTAACCGTCAAGACAGCAGTAAAAAATTTGAAAAGCTTTGTTTGAAGGAATCATTTCCAAAAGCGCCTTCTTTCAGATGAAATGCAAAGGAGGTCTGTAATAAACACATGGCTGTTTATTACTAAAAGTAAAGAATGCTATTCACTCCTATCGTTTGCTCATATTGCTTCTGTGGTTTCTCTATAGCAGTAAAATTGGTAGAAGCTTTCAAAAAGATGAATATGAGGAGAAACTTCTCAGAAATGAATTTTACCTTGGTATCTAATTGTAATAGGCATTTTCATCTTCCCCTCATGCTTTTTTATAAGCATGAAGAAATCCATGTGTCTTGTATTCATGTAGGAAACTATATTGCAAATACATTTGTTTCATTCAATGTTTAATATATGCTGTTATAAAAGCCCAGCTTTTCTAAGGAAAAAAATGATCATTTCTGCCATTTGGGGTGAGTTCTTAAATGATCATTAAAATGCATGGGAAGTTTTGTCATCTTCAAATGCAAGGTCTATGTATGATTTGTATGATATAAAACGGTAGGTCTCATGGAATGTCAGGACTATATAAGGACTTAATGATCACTCACTCAAAATTTTCAAATTGCTCCTGGCTGAGAACCACTGGCCTATGTGGATAATTTTAGTATTTTGACAAGAGACACGTCATCCAATATATTGGATGGTAGGAACAAGAGTATAAAGAGAGAGAGAAAAAAAAAATACATTTTCTTTCTTGATCTTGAAAAAACTAACTATATAGGATTTTATAGAAATAATCTCCCTTAAAACTTCTTTCAAACTCCTTGAATATCTATTTTATGATGTAATTGAGTAAGTGGTAATAATATTGGAATGTTTCATGCTCTTAAGGTGAAGTCGATTTTGAAATAAAATGATTGAAGCATTGGTATCACCATACTGGTATGGCTCATTTCAGCATTTAAGTTCCTCATGTACAGGGAGCCCGGGGTTATCCACATTATCTACAAGGCAAAATTGATAATTATTTTAAGAAAGAAGTTGGGAACACAAAAGTAATATACTAAGAATCTTAATTAAAATCTCTTTTGATCTCGGGCACCTGGGTGGCTCAGTTGGTTAAGCGACTGCCTTCGGCTCAGGTCATGATCCTGGAGTCCCGGGATCGAGTCCCGCATCGGGCTCCCTGCTCGGCAGGGAGTCTGCTTCTCCCTCTGACCCTCCTCCCTCTCATGCTCTCTGTATCTCATTCTCTCTGTCTCAAATAAATAAATAAAATCTTTAAAAAAAAAAAATCTCTTTTGATCTCAAGATACAGAGACCCATGCAGACTATTTTACACAGCAAGAACATACCTGATGGATACAGAATATACTAAAAGGCTCAGAGGGCGTATCTCAGAACCCAAAGCAGATGGTGAAGCAGACACTAAAGCCTCCTTACTCCAGTGCCTCCAATCAACTAATTAGAATCCCCTACCACAATTCCCAGGTCTCAGAGAGAGCATCCAGTGGGGCCAGTTTGAGCCAACAGCTAGTCATCATTCAAATAATTATAGTCACATAAAGCCACAGTGCAAAGAGATGGCCCCGAAGGCCCAGCACCACTCCAGATGCATGGGCAGATTTCCCAGAGAAACCAGCAGGGCAGTACCAACTGAGAAAAGGTGAAAAACAGTAAGAGCAAGTCGTTAAGGGTGCTATTTCTAGCACCACATGAGTTTGAAGGCCAGCCCTGCCTCTGACTATGGGACCTTGGGTTCCCCATGTCACACTCTTTTCATCTATAAAATGGAGATAATCAGAATACCTACTTCTTAAGGCTCCTTTGTGGGTAATGCATATAAAATACTTTACACAGTGAAAATGGTACATGCTCAATGAATGTTTTATCTGTTATGTCATTAAAACCATTATACTGAGCATGGTAGGTAGAGTAACGGCCCCCAAAAGGTGTCAATGCCCAACTGGAGGCATCTGCAAATATATCAGGCAGGGTACTAGCAAAGGGACAGTAAGGCTGGAGATGGAATTAAGATGGCTAATCAGAAATCCAGGAAGCAGATCCCACCCAGAGCCTACAAGAAGGAATGCTGGTCTGCCAGTGCCTTGATGTGAAGCTGCTGAGACCCATGCTCACCCACGGGCTGGACGGAGACTTGGCCAGTGGTAAGCTGTGCTCCCAACAGTTCATTGACACAGGGCCACTGAGAGAATACACATACACTCCTGGAAGGTCCTCTGAGGCCTCAGCAAATAACATTCAAAGAGCAAACTTCTTGGCGCACACCACAAATGTGTCATTAGTGTCCTGGACAGCGGCCAAGTCACCTCTTCCAAGTACTAAACTACTAGCTCACCTTTTGAAATTTGTGCAGGGGTACAAAGGAGGAAAGGAACAGAACCAACGTGCAGGAACGAGACCAAAAAAAAAAAAAAAAGACTGGCTATTTTTCTCAGGCTAAAAAGTGGTGTCTACAAAGGAAATAAATTTTTTTTTTTAATTTTTACTCAAAAGCATTGGCTGATTTACTGTTAAGACCAGCAAATTGCATTTAGCTCATTCTGGAAATAAATGTGTGTAAGAGAATAAGCTTTTCACATGTACGAGGATCTTCATTATTCCTTTACAAAAGACTTTAGGCAATATAATGTTCAAAGAATAATAGTAAAAAAAAATCAAGACATTTCAACACAAATGAAAATAAAAATTGATAGTTCTGATCTTTTTCAAAGTTCTGCCATCATCTGAGAAGACAATATTATAGAATCAACAGATCATTTTAGTTTATTAAAACTGAAAATATGCTAGGTTCAATTTTGATAATAGAGCCAAAGAGCACATCTGTAGTACTCAACAGTAGGGCTTACATACCAGTGCTGAGATCATAGGCAAATATCCAAGATCCAAAGAGAACAGTGAGATCATCCAAGGCAAGAGTAACAGAGAAAGAGTAACAATTAGTAATGAAAACAGGGCATCTGACTGGCTCAGTCAGTAGAATACGTGACTCTTGATAATCAGAGTTGTGAGTTCAAGCCTCATGTTGGGTGTAGAGATTACTTAAAAAAATAAAATCTTAAAAAATATTTTTAAAAAAGAAAATAGAAAATTAATGAGGAGGGAAAAAGGAATGGCATAGGTGGGCTCAGAGACAGCCAGAAACGGACCGGATCCAGAAAACAGTATGAGGTGGGTGGGGTGGAGGCGGTAGATCTGAGGGGCTCATTGTCTGGGCTAAAGCAGCAGCTAGCTTCTCAGGGTGACCAGGGCAAAGGATGGCCATTGGCATGGGATCAGTCAGGCTCATCACCAGAGTCCAGGACCTGAGCTGAGGAGTCCAGGACCTGAGGTGAGGATTCCAGCTCCTCAAAGGAGCCCAAAGTCAACTCCTACAGAAGATGTGGACTTA
Source organism: Mirounga leonina (assembly GCF_011800145.1). NCBI lineage: Eukaryota > Metazoa > Chordata > Mammalia > Carnivora > Phocidae > Mirounga > Mirounga leonina. Next base: position 18,697,021 of record NW_023270380.1, read on the forward strand.
GATTAAAATGAAAGACCTATACAAGACAAAAACACAGTCTTGTGAGCAAGAATAAGTGAGGTCACTGCTACCTTTGTGACGAGATCTACAATATCTCTAATATCAACTCGGGCAGATATGAAAATGTCACCTAAGAGCCTGGGATCTAAGCCAGAGCTTGAGGATACCAGCGGGTAAAAGGTGAAATTCTTACAAACCAAGTGTGTAAAGGGAAGGAGGAGGGAGAGCAAGAGAGAGAAAGTAACAGCAAAAATCTCCCTTAGAAGCAGCCTGTCTAAACACATGAAGAGGAGCACCTGAGTGGCTCAGATGGTTAAGCATCTGCCTTCAGCTCAGGTCATGGTCTAGGGAAGCCTGCTTCTCCCTCTCCCTCTGCTGCTCCCCCTGCTTGTGCTCTCTCCCTTTCTCTCTCAAATAAATAAATAAAATTTAAAAAAAAAATTAACACAGGAAGACATGCTTCTAGCTACCTACTTTAGCCAGTACTAAAAAGCTAACAAAATCAATAATGTAGCTGTCAATTTGCTCCAGAGGAAATCATTGTATGAAATAAAAGTATCACAAGGAGTTTGAAATAGGATAACCAAAAAATAATATCTATTAAATCAGAATATGATATTATGACACAGAAGAGGCATAAATGAAATAAAAACAGGTAAATATGAAAATTAGCTAACTCATTCCATTTGTTGAAAATAAATAATATAGTGATTAATATAAAAAAGAAATCTAGCCCAGAAGGTATCAGTAATTAGTTAAAGAGAGAGACAGAGAGAGAAGATTCCGCATCCCAGAAATAGAGTCAATATTCTTTTAAAGTATACAAGAGACCCTTAAAAATACTGAAGATGTACAAGGTCACAAAGGAAATCTCAATAGATTTCAAAAGGAAAATCAATACCATGTAGGCGGTATCCTCCTACTAAAATACAATTAAATTGTTAAATCAACAATAAGAAATAATTTAAAGAGAGTTAGAGATTTTAAAACTCAATCCCAAAGAACTGCAGACAAATTAAAGTTCTGCATGTCAGTACATGTGGGATACAGTTAACAAAGCATGGAAGAACTTGCTTCTGTGTAGGACGTAGAATATTTCAGGAGACCGTTGCTACCCCCCAACAATCACAACTAGCTGGATAGGCTACAAAAATCACAGTTGTTTCAAACTACTCAGAAAGCGAAGATTCATGCACAATAAAGTAGCCTTAAGAGAATTAATTCCAGAAAGATGACTCTGGCTAAGAAAGTGGAGACTCACCATTGCTATCAGCCCCAAAGAGTCAGCAGAAGAAGAGAAGTCTTCCATGGATGGGGATCAAGAGAAGCCAGATGAATTTTTAATGATAATACAAGGCACGTGTGTGCTGGTGTGATAGGTTAGAGTAACCAGCTCCAGCCAATGAGTGAGTCTTCACCCAGGGACAAACCCAGCCCCATGGGCCATCCCCGTGAGCAGAGCGGTGGGCCCATGGCTCAGAGCAGGACAGGACGGCCGGGAGAGACACACTGGACATTCGTTCCCAAGGCTGCAGGTGGACCGAACGCTGCTGGAGGTCTCGCCAAGCTACAGGACCGTTCTCAAAAGACAAGGCAGCGGCGATCCAGTGTGCCTGCAGGGCCAAAGTGAAATGTGAAAAAGGTCTTTTCTGATGAGGAGTCAGCAGCTGGGCGTCTGGCGGGCTCAGTAGGTTGAGCGCCCGACTCTTGGTTTCAGCTCCGGTCATGATCTCGGGGTCGTGGGATCAAGCCCCACGTCTAGTTTCGAGCTCAGCATGGAGTCTGCTGGAGATTCTTTCCCTCTGCCCCTCCCCCTACTCTCAGTCTTTCTCTTTCTCTCTCTCTCTCAAATAAACAAATAAAATCTTAAAAAAAAGTTAATCACCACAAATTTTACAAAATGTATTGAAGATGGAAACCTATAGACCGAAGGAGTTCTGAAAACTCCAAGAACAAAAAATACAAAGAAGCAGACATCTAAGCACAGCATACTCACACTGCTGAACACTGAAAAGAGAAAATCTCAAAAGCAGCCAAATGATAAATATTCTCTGTAGGGATTTTTTTTAATGATAAAAAAAGAAATTATAGCCAACTGCTCATCAGACACAACCAATCTAGAGTCAGGATGTGATATTCTTGTCATGCTGAGGAGGAATAAAAACAACTTTCAGCTAGATCTTATATCCAGTGACTGTACTGTTCAAAATGGAATTGAAATAGAGATATTTTCAGTGAGACAAAAGTTGAGAGAACCCTTCTACAGCAGACCTACATTGTAAGAAATGCTAAAAGAGGTAAATAAAGTTAAAATGATAAGAGATCCTTGGAATGTTCAAGAAGGAAGTAAAATTACGAATAACAGTCTTTGAGAAACCAAGAATTTATATTGTAACACCTAGTTTAATCACTAGGACTACATTTGAAAATATATACAACTTTCAAGATGTTACAGAAGAGAAAATGAAATAATAAAATCATTCAATCCAAAAGAAAGTAAAAAAAAAAAAAAAAGACAAGGTAATAGACGAATATTTATTAAGATGGTATATTTACATATACATCGATTTAATTATCCAATTAAAAGATAAAAAGAAAATACCAAATTAAAAAGATATATTTGGTTTGAAATAAATTAACAAGAAAAGTTAAAAGGATGGACTATATATAAAATGCAGAGAATGCATGGGGATAAATTTTTCCAGTCTTTGCCCTTCTAATACTCGCTCTGTATCATATAACTTGTAAAGTTCAAAGTTTCATTTTCAGGAGCAGCCTACATTCTAACAGAAAGTAAATTAGAAGCAATTAATTTAACCACCTGACTTTTTTGCGACATAAGGACGGTATTGACACATACTGCAGAGATCAGGCCATGATGAGTACTATTTTTTACAACAAACAATTTTGGAATATGCATGTGGACTTTATCTTGTTGTTATAAACAAACTATCCCTGGTTTTCTCTGAATGAGAAAATACCAACCATGAGGGGCGCCTGGGTGGCTCAGTCAGTTAAGTGCTGCCTTCGGCTCAGGTCATGATCCCTAACCCGATCCCAGGATCGAGTCCTGCACCGGGATCCCTGCTCAGCGGGAAGCCTGCTTCTCCATCTCCCTCTGCCTGCCACTCTGCCTACTTGTGCTCTCTATCTCTGTCAAGTAAATAAATAAAATCTTTAAAAATAAATAAATAAAAATAAAACACACTGATAATTTTTAAAAAACAGAAAGAAAATATCAACCATGAGCAGTCGATCAGCTGATTTTACCCTGGGCCCAGTCACACTGCCCGTGAGCATGGACACATTCTGCACACATGCACACTCTTCCGTGGCTCTTCCAGCCAGCCGCACTCGCAGCCCTGTGCTCCTCATGTGGGGGTGGGTTCATACCGCTCCACACACATAAAAATACCCAAAAAACAAAAAACCAGGAAACAACCAATACAAAGCGCAGCTTTCAAGTAAATTTTGGCCCTGGACCCACATTCTCAGAATACTCCAGTCCTGCTTTCAGAGGGAACTGTGGAAACCACTGGACGTTCTGACATGTCTCAGCTCCTTAGGGAGGAGAGAGAGGGCAGGTCGTTAACCGCTTTGTAAAACTAGCCGAGGGCTCGGACCATAGTCACACCATGATGACCCACTGCCAATGTCATGTCTGCAGTCCACTCTTCCCCCAGAAGAAGGAATCACAGAAAAACCATGACTAACACCCTTTCCTAACCTGCAGCCCACAGAGGAGAGGGCAATGCCCCATGTGCTGAGGAACACCATACTCTTAAATGAAATCTCCCAAGCGTCCAACCTTAGGGAGAATAATCAAAAACTCTGTTGAGGGGCGCCTGGGTGGCTCAGTCATTAAGTGTCTGCCTTCGGCTCAGGTCATGATCCCGGGGTCCTGGGATCGAGCCCCGCACCGGGCTCCCTGCTCCGCAGGAAGCCTGCTTCTCCCTCTCCCACTCCCCCTGCTGGTGTTCCCTCTCTCGTTGTGTCTCTCTCTGTCAAATAAATAAATAAAATCTTTAAAAAAAAAAAAAAAACTGTTGAATGGCAGAGTAAATACATTATATTTTAAAACAGATACCTTAAATGTATTTGCAACTCCTACTTCAAAATCTTCCATTTTTTAAATTTCTATAATATATGTAGTTCCATTCACGTCAAATAACTTTTCTTCAGTGTTAGTTTCAAACTGGAGAACAGCCAGAAAACACACATACACACATAGAATGAGAAAGGCTTATTCTGGATGATGGGTACGTTTTTACCCACCCCAAAACTGTCAGACAGCAATGATATTCTCAGGATGCATGCTGTTTAAAATGTGAACCTTTAAAGATGAATAATAGCAATAATAGTATTAGTTAAAATACACTTAACTTACCATGAGCAAAGCCTTATTCTAATATTGTTGGTTCTTCCTTAAAAAGACAGCTAACATCTGACCCATTCTAAACACCTGCACTGAGGCATTCTTGATGCAAGCCACCAGTCTCATCCTGGAGTATTGCAAGGACCTCATCACTGGCTTCTACCTCTGCCCCTGGCTGTTCTCAAATCAGCAGCCAGATTTCTGTGCTTCTTTTAAAACACGAATCAGGCCTTGCAGCAACGGCAGCTGTTGGCCCTGCTAATATCCTGCGTGCCTTCTCCATCATTAGATCTCCAGTCATGCCCTGGCCAAGGCTGAGACCATGCCTGACATCGGAAAACAAGAAAATAGGGGCGCCCGCCTTCAGCTCAGGTCATGATCCCAGAGTCCTGGGATTGAGTCCCACATCGGGCTCCCTGCTCATCGGGGAGCCTGCTTCTCCCTCAGACCCTCTCCCCTGTCATGCTGTTTCTCTCTCTCTCTCAAATAAATAAATAAAATCTTAAAAAAAAAAAAAAAGGAGCTAGCTGTTGACCTGCTTACGCACGAGCTAGTGTTGACCCTGTTGCAACACTGCTGTCTTCTCAAAGTCCTCTTCAGAGCTACTGAAATGGGCCCTCTGGTCTTAGAAAGGGGAGTGTCCATGGAAGAGGAGGGAAATAAGAATTATGACAGATTCCTAATTTTCTGCATTTGACCCTCGTAGAAAGTCAAAAGCACAGTGAGCTGTTAGGATTCTGCACTCAGAGGCCAGCAGCAGTGAGACCAGGGAGAAACCTGAGCAGCATTTCCCAGTTAAGACCGATGTAACGGGGGACACCTGGGTGGCCCAGACGGTTAAGCGTCTGCCTTCAGCTCAGGTCATGATCCTGGGGTCCTGGAATGGAGTCCCCGCATCGGGCTCCCTGCTCAGTGGGGAGCCTGCTTCTCCCTCTGCCCCTCCCCTTGCTTGTGCTCTCTCTGACAAGTAAATAAATAAAATCTTAAAAAAAAAAAAAAAAACTGATGTAATGGATTCTTTCAACAAAACCATCCATCCAAAATTCCAAAGCAGGAGTAGTAACCTTGTGGAGTAAACCTTCCAATCTGAATTTAGCTGGTCATGTGAAAACAAAACACACTGAGCTTTTAAGAGAGCAATACTACAAGCCCACGTTTGAGCTTACAATCAAAATGACAGGGGCTCCTGGGTGGCTCAGGTCATGACCTCAGGGTCCTGGGATCGAGTCCCACTCAGGCTCTGTGCTAAGCAGGGGAGTCTGCTTCTCCCTCTCCCTCTGCCCCTCCCCACCACTCCTGCTGTCTCTCTCTCTCTCACTCTCAAATAAATAAAAGCTCTTAAAAAAAATCAAAACGACAGAAGTACAATATTGCAATTTATACACTCACAGTTCATACCTTGAATCTTAAGAAACCAAAGAATAAGAACAAAAGTACGATGGAAGCATATGTGAAAGAATATATATGAAAAATATTCCTTAGAAGAAAAATATACACAGATAAAAACTGAGAAAAAACATAAAGAATTTTTTGGTGCTAAATAAGTTGAAGATCACAAACTGTTCATCTTAAGAATGCGGGGAGACAGAGACGTCTGGGTGGTGCACTTGGTTAAGCACCCAACTCTTGGTTTTGGCTCAGGTTGTGATCTTGGGGTTGTGAGATCAAGCCCCGCATCAGGCTCCACGCCAAGGGAGGTGTCTGCTTGAGACTCTCTCTCCCTCTACCCCTAGCTCTAGATCACATGCTCTCTCTCTCTCTCAAATAAATAAATAATTTTTTAAAAAGAGAGAGAATGGGGGGAGACAAAAATAGCATTTCCAAGTACAAAGAATCAGCGGACAGTGTATATTGAATTGACATGAGTTATGGAGTGAAAATATCTACCTAATTATCAATTTTATGATGATGTGTATATGTGCTCTCTCTATGTAGTAAAGAATTTGGCTGGCCTTTGTCTCTGGTTCCTGGGAGGGAGACTTGAAAGCCTTGGGATTGCCCCAGTGATTGGAGTGTCTCTGTTGGTCACGGGGGCACCTGGGGTCACCTCTGGTTGTCTCCACGAACAAGACTCCAGATGGCCAGAGGGACCAACTGTATGACTAGCAAGTTGGGCTTAGCAGTAAGACACCAGCCCGAACTCTGAGGAGGGGAAGAGGGGGTGAGAGACTGGATTCAACAATGTGGCCAAGGATTTAATCAGTCGTCAGTGCTTTATGAAGCCTCAGCCAAGAGTCCAGGCACCTCGCTAAGTTGAGCATCTCTGGCTGACGTACTCTGAGTACCGTCACACTCCAGTGTGGAGAGGGTAATGCATCTCTAAGGATGACAGAAGCTTCGCATTTGGAACCCTCCCAGACTTTGCCCTATGCCTGTCATTTCCTTTGGCTGGTTTTAATCTACATGCTTTTGCTATAATAAATTTGTCATCTTTAAATATAGCCCTTTTCCTGAGTTCTGTGAGTCATTATAGCCAATTATCAAACCTGAGGGTATTTGTGGGAAATGCTAAATGTGTAGCCAGCTGAATAGCCTGAGCATGGCCATGAGCACCCCAAGTATGTGGCTGGTGACCGAAATGAGGACAGTCATATAGGGATTATTCCCTCAGACTGGGCAGGTGGCCTGACTCCAGGCATGACATCAAATTTTGTATAAACTCTAAAATATTTTTTAAACTCGCATTGTACAGTAGAATCTAATTTTTCTTTTTACATATGTACACTCAAAAGAGAAGTCAGATGATGGCACTCCTCAGTCCCAAATCCTGCAGGTGCTCCCACTGTACTCAGGGGAAGCCAAAGTCCTTCTTTGTACTTCTCCAGGCTGCTCTCTGGCCTCTCCAAAACGCTGGCCTCTGTCCTCCTGGCGGGAGAGTCCCCGTGTCCCTGTGGCTCCTATGCTGGCCACCCCCCACCCCACGCGGGACTCTCCTCCCCGATACCAGCACAGCTCATTCCTGGCTTCTTTCAGGATTGTTTCGATCTCTGGTTTCCTGTAGTCTAACAAGGATACATCAAGGTGTCGTTTTTCTGGCATTTATCCTGCGTGTTGTTCTCTGAGGTCCCTGGATCTAGGGTTTGGTGTCTGACATTGATTTAGGAAAATTCTCAGTTGTTATTTCAAATATTTCTTCAGTTCTTTTCTCCCTTTCTTCTCCTTCTGGTATTTGTACTACGCACATTGTCCCACAGCCCTTGGATATTCTGTTCTGCTTATTCAGTCCTTTCTCCAGTTGCTTTTTCATTGGGAAGGTTTTTATTGCTATATTCTCGAGATGAGAGACTGTTTCCTCAGCCATGTCTCACCCACGGAGCCCATCAAAGGCATTCTTCATTTCCGTTAGTGACTTTGATCCCTGGCATTTCTCTTTGGTTCTCTCTTAGGATTTCCATCTCTCTGCTCACCTTGCCCATCTGTTCTTGATACTGTTTACTTTATCCATTAGAGCTCTTAGCATATTAATCACTATTGTTTTAAATTCCCCGTCTGATAATTCTAACAAGCCTGCCACATCGGAGTGTGGTTCTAAGGGTCTCTCTGTCTCTTCAAGCCGTGTTTTTTGCACTTTTGTATGTCTTGTGATTGTTTTTCTTGATAGCAGGACATGAAACGCTGGGTAAAGGGATGCCGGAAACCAGTATGTGGTGTTGAGGTGTGTGCGGGATGCGATGGGGGGTCCAAGGACGGGGTCTCAGCCTCTTAGTGAGCCTCTGGACTGTAAACATCACACATGCTCCTCAGCTCCCCTGCCGCACCCTTGGGTGGGACAGGATGGCTAGAGGGGCTGGAATTGGGTATTTCCCGCCCCCCAAGTCAGTTACGCTCTGACGAAACCCCAGCGGGTCAGGCTCTGGTTAAATAGTTTCTCTGGAGGGCAGGCATCCTTTGGAAGAACAGATGCTCTAGGTTATTTCAAAACAATTCCTTTTCCCTCTCCTGGCTGGAAGCATGAGAGGAGTTTTCTCCGATATTCACTGTGTGAGCCGAGCAGAGTTTAAGAAATAAAACTCACAAAAATGTGGGGAATCCCCCATGACTGGGTCCCCTGGCAATTTATCTCTCTTGGGGTAGGAAACGTTACTGTGGGGTTTCTGCTCTGGTGGGCGGTGATGACCTGTATTTACTGGTCAGTGTCTCAAACTTGGGGGGAAGTGACCCCACTTCTTTCATGGATCCAAGAAGAGTTGGTTGTTCAGCTTGTTCAACTATTTGTGAAGACAGAATGGTGACTTTGAAGCTCCTACATGAGGAACCAGACATGAGAACGCTCCTCTCTCCATCAGACCACACACTGCCCTCTCCCAGCCCCACTGGAAACTCTGGGACAGGGGTCATTTCCTATCTGTCTTTCCATGTATGCTCTTTGCCATGTGGCCCCCAAATGATGATCTATGTAGTGACATAGCTGTGGGCCATCACCTGTCTGCCTTCTTTTTTCTATCAAAGGGAAGCTTTGACTCAAAATAACACAATGTAATAGAGAGTTTGTCCCTAGATTCGAGGTGGAGTGGATATTAATGGCTAATGTACCTCTTTTATGATTCACCTAGGCCTTGAAAACAGAGTAAAGAAAGCGAGAGTCCCTCAGAATGACAGTGGGGACCCACTGATCCCAAACAGAAGATAGATACATAGATAGATGATAGATAGATAGATAGATAGATAGATAGATAGATAGATAGATAGATAGAT
>NW_023270380.1:18706100-18836637 GCF_011800145.1 Mirounga leonina
GATAGATAGATAGATAGATAGATAGATAGATAGATAGATAGATAGATGATTGATAGATGATAGATGATAAATGATATACATAGATGATTGATAGGTGATAGATAATAGAATGATATCTCCTATTGACTCTGTTTCACTGGAGAACCCTAATATATGATGTCACAATTTTATTGATGTAATTCCCGAACCAAAGTTTTGTGCACTTCTTGCAAAAGATGCTTTTCTATTTTCAGAAGTAAATTTAAGGCCCTTATTTATTTCTATTTCCTAATATAATTTTTAGGCCCTTGATGTTTCACATAATCACTTGAGGAAAATTAGTGCTTAAACTAAAACAGAAAACTGTGGCAATGGAGATATGAACTTAAGTTTCAGGATAATAAAATTCTCTCCAAATATCCACCTGCAAATCAGTTGTCATTGCACACATGCTTGTTTTAGCATTTTTTCTGGAGTAGAAAGGTAGGAGGATGAAACAAGCTTATGTAAGAAATACCTGCCCTCCCAAGAAATGTCAGCAAGTTCTGGTAAAAAGAATTCTTTTCTTTAAGGCCAGTATTGATTGTTCCTAAGTCTATTCTGGATTACTAAACCAATTAGTTCTCAGCTATAGAAATATTGTTAGCCACAAAGGACAGCATTAAAGCTATTTGTCTCAAGTAGCTTTTTTTTTTTTTTTTTTTTTTTGACAGGGAGAGACCCAGCGAGAGAGAGAATACAAGCAGAGGGAGTGGGAGAAGGAGAAGCAGGCTTCCCGCTGAGCAGGAAGCCCCGTGCGGGGCTCGATCCCAGGACCCCGGGATCATGACCCGAGCCGAAGGCAGATGCTTAACGACTGAGCCACCCAGGCGCCCCTCAAGAAGCTTTTTATACATAAGTGCAGCTATTCCAAATTATCTGAATATCAGAAGACAGTTCGGAGACTTGCTGTATACCATGCAGCTTGTCTGTGGCTGAAGAATAATGACTAACAAAGGCCCCTTATCTCTCTCTCAGCTCTGACCAGTGATTCTGGAGGATGTTCTGTGCTGGGTTTGCTTTCTGAACACCCAATTGAGACGTGTGAATAAACATGAGGCTTCCCAAATCCTTCAGAGCCCTCACCATGTGGCCGTGTCATCAGTAATATTTGCCTTATGTTAAAGTCCAGATGCAATTCTTCAGTTTCTCAAAAACTAAGCCAAGCATCAGAGATGACCCCCTAAAGCCAGAATCAGTGCATCCCAAGTGGAGTCTTAAGAGATTTGGTTACTAAGAGGTGGAGATATAGGAAAGGCTGGCCCACTGTCTCCTGTCTCTGCATAAGGGGTGGGTGATGGCTCAGAGCTCTGGGGGTGAACGCAGCTGAGGCCCAACCAAGTTCCAAGAACCGCATGGGAAGGAGGAATCCACAACCAAACTTCTGGTTACACCCACAGGTCAAAGAACAGTTTCCTTTCGGGATAGAAGGGCCAGCAAGCGACTGGGTTGCAGTTAAGATTCTTTTATTGACAAGGTGACTGGCGTACGTGTTTCTATGTACATCAGAATGGGCATCTGTCACAAACTGTCAGTCAAAGAAGAATCTGCTGACGATAATGTCACGGCTTCTGTTTTTAAGTCTCTTTTTACTTTTGGTTTAGAAAGGAAAATGAACTCAACCTGATTAACTTAAGAATACGAGTTAAAATGGCTACTGGTCATAATCTTGTAGAAAAATGGCCTCTGAAAGTGTCGATATTCCATTATCAGGGGGACGTGAGCATTTCCCATGATGAAAAGTTCGTTTCCTTGTTTCATTTGGTTGTGACCAAAAGTAATCTAGAACTCCAACTCCATCCAGACAGATAAATAATAGATTGCTGAATATTTTAACCAACAGAGCCATTTCGAGTTTAAGAGGCCGGTGGGGTGCTCATCTTGTAAATGCTGCACTCATTCCAGACATTTTGCTTCACTGATTTGAGGAAGATATTTATGTGCTTTTATGGGCTTTGTGATAAGACTTTATATGAATGTGTTACAAGATGCATTTGCTTTACTGTGAGAACAGCTCTCACATCAGTGAAAGAGGATCATAAGTCACAATTACCATTTCTTTAAACTTGCCAAGTTTTCTGGCTCATTTTCTTTGTGAGACCACTTGGCTACTGTTGGCCAAAGTGACCACTAATTCTATAAGAATCAACAACTGAAGTTGAGTGTGATAAATTTAACTTCTCCTGCGTCATTACAAAATTCTCACTTGTTAAAATAAATGTTTACTGATTTTTGCTACTACCCAAATAAATTTATGCCAGTGGTGACAATTTAGAAAATACAGATAAATAGAAAAAAACACAGAATGAATATGATTTAAATTCTACCACCAAAGATAACAAATACTAACATTTAAATTTTTATTTTTCTATGGGCGCCGGGTGGCTCAGTCAGTTAAGTGTCTGACTCTTGATTTTGGCTCAGGTCCTGATCTCAGGGTCATGGGATCGAGCCCCACGTCAGGCTCTGTGCTTAGCAGGAAGTTTGCTTGAGATTCTCTCCCTCTCCCTCTGCCCCTACCCACCCCTACTCTCCCTCTAAAATAAATAAATAAATCTCGCCTGGAAGAGGCGTCATGAAGCTGATTCCTAAAAATGTGTAGGTGGGAAGTCTATGGAACTCTGGGGGAATCCCAGCTTCACACCTGTTCCCATCTCCTTCAAATCCATCACCCTCTTATCTTCCCCATATTCTTTCCTACAAAATCCAATTTCACTTCCACGTGGTGAGGCAATACTAGTCATAATCATGAGAAAATGTAAAGTTCGTACAGACACCATAGACTTCGATTTAAATAAAAAACACTGGAAATAACTTCATTTTACCATCCCATTAATATTCTCTGCAAAACTGAAATACATGATGTTGAAAATATTTAGGTTTTTCATGCATAGAGGACCACGATTTGGAAACTTTTCTCTGTAGCTCCTGAAAAGGCTGATGAGGCTATAACCATTGTCTAGATTGAGGAGGTAAGCAGACCTGTGGCAGGGCCATCTCTGGGTCGGATAGTCATCTGCTTCTCTAATCTCTAGCGCTGGACAAGGACCAGTCCTCGCTGACAGCACAAATGCAAATTATTTTCACACACTACTGGCCTTACCCCAAAACATCTCAATAATAGATGTGGAGGTTTGCTGGATTTTATTACATGTTTAAATAATTATGAAAAGAATTTATGTCCCATGTTTGGTAATAACACATTCAAATATGTGTGAAAATATTACCATAAAACTTTAAAAACAATCTAATATAAATAAGGGAATATAATACTGTATTAGAAATATATCATGCAATGTATATTTAAAATGCACAGGATATGTATATATAATGATGATGTACGAAATACCTCATGTGCCAACATAATGAAGTCCTTTGAGGATGTACAGAGAGCATATATTCTTGTGATTATACCAATTCTGAAACATACCAACTTGACAGGACATCATTTTAAATAAATATTATTAGAAACATGAAATGGGGCAAAATCGAATACTCTCCATCCATTACTGAATAAAAAGCCGTTTACTAATAATGCAGGGCACAGGAACTATGCCCTTGTTAGAACGGGCAGCTAGGCTCCAGCAGCATACCTGGAGGCCAGCCAGGAGGAAGGGGCAGCCAGCTCGCTCGCAGGCAGGTCAGAGGCCCGTCGGGGCAGCGCGCACTGGAAGTCGCGTCGCACCAGCCGGGCCCAAGATGCCGTTGGCCAGGACGGAAACCCCTGACTAAATTAGGAACAAAAAGCGGGAACCGCTGCTTCTGGCCCCAAGTAATGAATATTCCACCCCCTCGTTAACAACTGTCCGTAGAAGACAGAGACCCACCCCAGGGCGCACCGCGCGCTCTCCTTCTCTGGAGCGCACCTGTTCTCCTGTCTGCTCAAGTCAACTTTCCCGCTCGTGTGGCTCGTCCGCTGTGCTGCGTGTCTGTCTGTCCCTGAATTCTTTCTGGGGACAAGATCAAGAGCCTCCGGGGACATCTTTAGGATGCGTGGAGCCCCAGAGCCCGGGTCTCCCCACTTCACCTGCCAACCCCGAAAAGATGTGGAGAAAGTTAACTGAAAGACAAGTAAGTATGCATTAGTATTAGTGAAAAATTATTGAATGAAAAAGTTAAAATTGAAGACCAGATCAAGTGAGCATATTAGGGTAGTTCAATTTTAGAATAAAAGTTTACACAGTGCAACAGCTTCATTAAGAAGTCCTGATATTAAAAACCACAGAGGTAATGTCATCATACAGATGCAGCTCTGAACCAAACCTCTCCCGTTCTGTGGGGAACAGTGGGCTCAAAGATCAAGATACTTAGGAGATTCCTTAAAAATGAAAACCTTCATTTTACAAATAGCATAAGGGTATGGATGATGCTGTTTCCATCACTATTGCGAAGTGATATTGTTCTCAAGAGAGTTAATGTTCTCTAATGGTCTCTATGTCCCAGACAAGAGAATCTGCCTCCAACTGATTAATGATCACTTGAGAGAAACTGACTCACACCTGTTGGGGTGTAGAAAGAAAACAGCCACCACCTTAAAGCTCAGTGTTCTTATGTAATACTAGATATAATATTTATGTAAAACAAAGTTCTTTATTCATTTTTATACATAATCAGATAAACAAAAAGAAAAAACCTTATAATTTATTTTTTGTAAGATTTTATTTATCTGAGAGAGAGAAAGAGCAGCGGGTGGAGCAGAGGGAGAGGGACAAGAAGACTCCATGCTGAGCACAGAGCTGGACGTGGGGCTCCATCCCACAACCCCAAGATCACGACCTGAGCTGAAATCAAGAGTCGGTATCCCAACTGAGCGAGCCAGCCAGGCGCCGCATAGAAAGATGGACTGCGTAAGGTCTCACCTTGACCGTGATCATCACCTCCATCTATGCTATCAGAGATGTCTCTCAGTTGTTTTCAGTATCAGCCGCAAGAATTCTATTCGAGCGTTGACAAATGTTCCTTCTATGTGACAAATTTATCCCCTCAGCCCCACCTCATCTTACTAAGTCTCAGTTTTATCTGGTGTTTGAGACATCCGCATGAGCACATCCCCAATAACTGAAGAACTCAGCTCCTATTCACCCCCATGGAAGTTCCTTGTTCGCGTGAAAGCAGGGATTCTGGGGACCTGGGGGCTCCATCGGTTAAGTGTAGGACTCATCATCTCTGCTCAGGTCTTGATCTCAAGATTGTGAGTTCCAGCCCCACATTGAGCACACTTAGGAAAAAAAAAAAATCAGGGGTTCTGCTTAGAGTCAAACATGATGGGCTCCAATAACAAAAAGTAAAACAAAAACCTCACATTCTTTGATCTAATGACTAAATCCAAAAAAAAGACTAAAAAATCTTACCTGGAGTGTTATGTACTAATGGATTACTAAGTACCCCTCTCAAATACACCGTATGAACAACAAGCTTTTATTTTTTTTATTTTTATTTTTTAGAGAGAGATTGAGTATGTGAGTTGAATCTTACACAGGCTCCATGCCCAGTGCTGAGCCTGACGTACAGCTCATCTCACAACCCTGAGATCATGACTGGAGTCGAAATCAAGAATTGGACGCTCAACAGACTGAGCCACCCAGGTGCCCCTTAAGTACTCTCTTAATCATTTCACACAGCTGACTGGATTCCTTCATTACTCTCAGATTACCTGGCTGGTGCTCAGCTGGGAACTGCTGCCTGGAGTCATCCTGTGCATCTGATCTGGTGATGCTGATACTTTTCTGCCGAATAACATGGAGATGGATAATGCCAGTATTTCCAGATGACCTACAGTCAGGTCACTATCATAAATCACCCGTGTTGGGGGTTTTCTTCTTCTCAGTAGCAGTGACATGCAGCGATGACCCAGGACTAAGACCCCAAAGTGTGAGCAGCGGAGCTGTCTGCCACATTCTCCTGGCTCTCTCCTTCCAGGCACATGGTAGGACGGCAGCTCCCTGCCCCTTTGGAGTTCGGTGTGGTCGTGTATTTCCACTGAAATGGGACCAGAAGCGTCCATTCCAGGAAGTAGCTCTAAGAGCCAATGTAAGACTCACACCCCTCTCCTCCTGTTACCAAGGGGATCCTGGGCACAGGCATCAGCTGTAGTTGAGAGATGAGCCAAGACCCCTGCTGAGCCACTGATAATTGAGTCCAGCCACTAAGATTTTGGAGCTATTTCTTCCTCCAGCAATTCAGCAAAAACATGGCCAGTCCTGTCAAATCCAGGAATGAAGGGAAACCTGAAGGGTTGCAGTTAGACAGGATTGTTTATCTGACAGACTCTGTGATGAGAACTAAGAGGGTCCTTGTACAGAAGCAGTGAGCCAAAATTCAGTCACCATCCCCTCAACTTTGCATAGAAATCGATTGGCATTTTCTCCTCATTTCAACTGAAAAATGTAGTAGTAGTTAGACTCCAAACCATCATTTCTTCTAAATTAATGGTACCAGAAATTAAGGCCAGTCTTTTTATTTAATACCATCTGTAAAGACTGCAAATCTACAGGACATAATTAACCTTAGGGACATCACTCAATTTAGGGATTCTAAACACACATATATTAAATTAGCTTTAGGGGCACCTGGTGGCTCAGTTGGTTAAGCATCTGACTCTTGTCAGCTCAAGTCATGATCTCAGGGTCGTGGGATCGAGCCCTGCATCGGGCTCCCTGCTCATCGGGGAGTCTGCTTAAGATTCTCTCCCTCTACCCTGCTCCTGCACTCTTTCTCTTTCTAAAATAAATAAGTAAATCTTTAAAATAAATAAATAAATTAGCTATAAATTAGTTAATTTGTAGATTCAATATCTATGGATTAATTTAAAGATTATATTTTAGTACATTTTATGGAATTATAAGAAATCAGTTTCTACTAAAAATAACACAACATTCTAAATGTTCTCAGTTATTAATAAAATGCTAAAACATTTTATTTATTCATTTATTTTAGTAAACAATTAACTTCATGATCAAACCACCCGATAATGAAATTCTTTGAAGCAACATATGTTACCTTTGTCTAAATACTAATCCCTGAAAATATCTATCAAAGACTATTTAGTCAAAATGTGTTAATGTGTTAATAGCTTGTTAACGGCGTTAAAAAAGAAAAAAATTGGAACTATGATTTTTGACTGTGAGGGACATAGTTAAGCCAGTGAAGAGAGAGATGCTTGCAACCAAAAAAGCATATGCAAATTTGTTGCAGTGCTCATAATTGGAACATATTTTTTCTATTTTATGTTTTTCCACTTTGACTAAAAGAGTTTGCATCCAGTACTTCTAATTAAATAGTTTGGTAGTGTCTTGCTCTTCTTACTTTTCTATTTCGTGCTTCTCTGTTCGACCTGGTCATTACAGAATTTCATTTGATTTTTATTAGTCTGATATTTTTTTCTAATGACTCAATGGTGTCTATATAGTTTCTCAGGACTCACATACAAAATTCAGCGAAGATGTTTATAATGGTTACAAGTTTTAATACTTTTATTAAGTACATAAGTGTTAGGAAATATATAGCATTCCTGTATAAGTTCAAAATAAATGACCCTTCTATTAAACTTTACACATGAGCAGGTAAACTCAATTCTAAAATTAATAACTAAAATCCCAGAAATACATACAATTATTACACAGTAACATTTATCTGTCATCTCTAGAATCAGCTGATGTGATTTCCACATGAAGACTGGATGAATTAGTTTTTAAATTCACATTCATACTAGCAGTGCAATGCTAGTTAACTGTGTGCATAGCTATCATTTCCATTAGACTGAGGGATCCCCACAGTGAAGGAGATTCTCTTATTGATTACTGAATACCATGCAACTGGTACAAGTTTAATAATACTCTTTAAACAAAATGATTCTTGGATCAATATCTTTCACCATATTTGAGTGTAATCAACCAAAGGATTTGAATTTGAGAGAAAGAGGTTTTTCCCTTTGATCATTGCCAGAGGGATGGTTTCTATTTCCAGGATACCTGCTCAATTCCTTACTTCTCAGGCATCCTGCACAGCTCACTCATCTCTCCCCTTCTGTCCACACCATGGGTCTAGCCAGACTGCATGCCTTGCAGAGAAGGATGGTTCCACCCTAAAAGAATAGAGTGCTCATCACTCTGGAACCACACACAGGGTGTCTGGAGAGAGACGCAAGCTCACACAGCAGAATGGCCCCCACTGATGTTCTAGCCATGCTTTCATTCAAAAGCCAGGTCTGGATATAAGTCTCTAAATTTTCATGTATCCAGATTGGGCCTGCTCTGAAAAAAATCTCATTATACGTGGGTGCGATTTGCATATTCATTCATTCATTCTCTCATTCAATTACTCATTGAAGTTTTCTTTCTGAATCAAATCTGAACTAAGATGTTACCTGCCTCCCATGGTGGAGAAACACATTTTCTAATTTAAAATTCCCCAGTAGGTAAGCACAGAGGATTTTTAGGACAGTGAACTTTCACACATTTTAACAGTATCTACATGTTATTATACATTTGCCAAAACCCATAGAATGTACAATACCAAGAGTGAAACCTAATGTAAATAATGGACTTTGGATGATAATGGAGTGTGCATATAAGTTCATTGATTGTAACAAATGTACCATTCTGCTGTAGGATGTTGAAAGTGTTGCAGGATTTCTCTGCCTTTAGTGCCTGAGGCTTTTAGTCACACCCCTTCGGAGAAGGAAGAGGTAGGCCCGATGAAGAGTGGTGGGCAACAAAGCAAAGTTTACTGAGCAAGAGTATAAAGCTCCTGGAGAGGGAGGGGAGCCGAGTGGGTTGCCCCCAAAGTTTCTAAGTTTAGGGGGTTTTTATGAGCTCTTTTGCAGAACTTTCTTAAGTAATCAGGGTGTGCTGAGTCGTGCCAATCAGGGCTTTGGTCACGGATCTGTCTACCTATTGGGTTAATATCCACGTGCTAATGGTCTTTTTTGCTGACATCTGGGGGCTTATGTCTTTTTTTTTTAAGATTTTATGTATTTATTTGACAGAGAGAGACTCAGCGAGAGCAGGAGCACAAGCAGGGGGAGTGGGAGAGGGAGAAGCAGGCTTCCCCGCTGAGCAGGGAGCCCGACGAGGGGCTCGATCCCAGGACCCCGGGATCATGACCCGAGCTGAAGGCAGATGCTTAACAACTGAGCCACCCAGGTGCCCCTGGGGGCTTATGTCTTAACTGTCCCTTGTGCATGATGGTGACAAATGCTTTTGTGGTTATCTTTTTTTTTTTTATGTTAACTCACCCTATTGTGGTAATTATTTTACAATATATTTGTGTTTCAAATCATCACATTGTACATCTTAAATTTACACAATGTTGTATGTCAATTATATCTCAGTAAAGATGGAAAAATATTAATAATATGGATTAAACTTACAAGTAGTCATCACATTATGAATAACAGCAAAGAAGAAATATCCTTCCAGTATTTGAGATGGTTATCCAATTCAGCAAAAAAAGTCACTTATGTCATTGACAATTAAGTGAAATTCCCATGTTTTCATCATTTCACTTTTGTGGTTAACTATCTTTTTTTAGGACGTTTGCAGAAGTCATTTCTGCAAAGGCTGCAAAGCAGAATGGTCAGTGTGGTCCTGTCTAAGCTGCAGAAGAGGATGTCGATGCTGTTTGATCTTAGCTGTCCTGACTCCGTATTTCCTTGTTGGAGACCCTGGCTCTGACTCCCTAACAGCTAACGCTTAACAATAGTATGAGAGGTTGTGCCTGCATAGGGGCAAAGGGTATTTGGGAACTCACTGTACTTCCTGTTCAATTTTACTGTGAATAAAAACTGCTTTAAAAATACAGTCTATTGAAAAAAAAATCGGCCCACTCTCATGAGGACAGCAGGGCCGTATGGGGTCTGACAGTTACAACCATGCAAACCTATTTCTGGGAACTGCTGGCCTGGATGGATAAAAACAGGCCCTGTCCAACAGGCCAGGAGGGTCTGATGGCAGAGGCAAGTGCCGGGGAGTGAACTGCAAATGCACGTACCTTGCTGACCGGCATCCAGGCTCCTGAGGATCAGTCCCAGGTCAGGACACGCAGAGTCCCCCACAGGTGGGACTTCTGGGGGACACTCCTGGTGGTGGGGGTCCATCCCACTCCTAAACAGAGCTGCTAATGCCCCGAACCAGACCTCGGAGACTCCAGGGCCCACCCCAGACCCACCGGGCATTGCAGGGTGGGAGACACCTGGGAATCAGGATTGCCAGACAGGCCCCAGCCCCAAAGGCCTTTCAGGGCCGAGTGGGGCCTGCCTGTTACCACCTCGAAGGTCCTTATCAGTGGCGTATTGCAGGAACCAGGAGAATGGCCTGGGTCCTCACTGTCCTGGTCCGGCTGTGCAAGGACACCACCGGCTGCTGAAGTCCATCCTGCCCCAAAATGGAGCTTCGAGTCCCCTGAGAACAACTTAGCCTCGACTCATTTCTATCTTTTTGTATTAAGCTAACCCAAACATCCCTAGAGGGCCATGGCTACTAAAACAGGAATGGATATGGCATGGGGAATAATTGTCAAATATAATTTACTACATTTTTTATGGGGTATGAAGGGTAATGACCCTAAAGACAGGCATGGTTATTGTCTTCATTTAACAACATCAAAACAATTTTACTGAGGTTGAACACTTGGCTGAGTATCATACAGGGAATAAGAAGAAGAAAAAGAATTTAGCCAAGCCTATCTGATGTCCAATCTGATTCTCTTAGCCTCCATTGATTCCATATTTATGGAGAAACTGCTCTGTTCCTAACCATTTTCTAGGACACAGCTGTGAACAAGATAGACATGAACCCAGATTCCATGGAAGGCATATTTTGAGGAGATGAGGTAGGAGTCAGGCCAAAAGAAAACTACACAACATTTATGGAGAGGGATGATAGATATAGATAATGTATGTATAAATCATGTAGATATATGTATTATATTTAAAACACCTTTTAAAAAAAAATAAATATAAGAGATGAAAAGAGACTTAGTAGAAAGGGACTGGAAGGTGCTCCTGGAGAATTTGCGTTTTAAAATGAGACAGAAATGTGAAGGAAACAGCCTTCCGAGGAAGAATGTCCCAGGGCACAATTGCTGAGGCAGACATGAACTTGGGGTGCCTAAGGACAGTATGACTGGACCACTGCGGGTCAAGTGAGGAGAAGGGAGGGGCTGGGTCAAGAAGTCTGGATTTCATTCTAAATGCAATGGGAAGACACCACTCATGGTTTTGGGCAGGAAAGTGATGTTCCAGATGCCATCTACCTGACAGATTATAGGGAGGCACACGGGGAGACAGCCTGGTCAGGAACTGAGTAAGCTACTCCAAGACAGAAATGATGGTAGCTTGGACTTAGATGCTGATGGTAAAGACATAATTAGAATCGTAAATTCTGGACGGGTAAATAGAGACACAGAGTTTATGGTCCTGGCTCCCTACTGAATGAACATCCTAAAAATCACCGTGGAGACCAACAGCACTGCCATTTTCCATGAAATAATTCCACTTTAGTGGACTCAGGCAAAGAGCTAATGTCCTGTTGAAGCTTGGTTTGAGGTAGTACAGAGTCCATGAGGGAATTGCTCCTACATGTCAGCACCATTATACTATTTGCTGAGTTCATCAATGCTGTACTATAATGGTAGAAATAAAATTAAAGTGAACCAAAACCTTAGAAGCCATAATCATCTTAATAAACACACAGTTCTAATTCTTCCCTGCATTTTATTGCATAATTTTAAATATGAGTAAGACTCAGAGACCAAACTAGCCTTCTTTAAAATTGCCTAAGGACATTTTGCAATATATGAGAGTTCTGTAAATCTCATTAAATGATACAAGTAAAGAACTAATAAAGAATACTGGCTCCTTATTCCTAAATGCTTAGGTCCCATTTTCCTTTACAGGCTCTTAGTGAAGTTTAAGCAAAGTGGTTGCCAACAAAGTGAGAAATTGTTAGTATGATTTTGAATTTAAACCAAGGCATTAAATGGTTTCATAAATCTCAGGAAAAATGCATTCTTAGAGTTCCTATCATCCTACTTAATAGGAATATCACAAAACTACTTGTACGTAAATATGATTAATGAAATCCTATAAAATCACAATTGAAGCTGAAGATTTCTGCATTCTTCTTTCACTATCAAGACAGTAAAGTGAAGTCAATAATTACTCTCATCACATCCAAACTCCATGCAGAGTTTCCATCTTTTTACATTTAAAAGTATATTTACTGAAATGTCCTTAAAATCCTTCTACTCATTCTGCTTCCCTTGTTCTTTATTTTATAGATCTTCTGTGGTTCTATTCCCTGCTTGCTTGACCTTGGGATCTGGGTGAGCAATTTACCAACATGTATTACTAATGTACAGTTTGTGGTTTTGTGTTTCTGTTCTTCTATTTCTTCTGAAACTTGTATACATCTGAAATTGAGAAATTTTGAGCTGATAAAGACTTAAATGTTTATTTGTCTGTTTGTCATGACATTTAACACCTCTTATAGGGGAGGAAAATAATTTACACTCTACCATTCTAGGTTCTTGGCTGAGACAACATCCCCCACCCCCGCCATAATAAAAGACAGAACAACAGGAGAAACAAGTTTAATAACAAATATACCTCTTGTATACATGGGAGAAACCTTCAGTGCCATCTGCAGCTAAAGACAAAAGAAAGATTTTAAGGGAATAAGGATCCAGTTATGGGAGGTGACCAGGAAAAGTGCAGTAAATAAGCATATAGTTGTTACACATGCAGATTTAACTCATTGTCTTCTCCATTGATAAGTGTCTCCAAAAATTGAGTCATCCTCTTCTTCCTGGTACAGAAAAAAAAGACACCCTTACAAATGGATGTTCCCCTTCTAAATGTAAATATCTTTTAGCTCAGTTTTTAGATCTTCTCCAGTGTCTGCTATTTCTTAAAAATAACCAGCTTAAAATAACCCTTATGGCAAAAAGGCATATTTTGGGGTAGCAAATTCTGCTCCCATTCACTTTCAAAGTCTTAATCTACAGAAAGTAGAGTTCTAAGAAAAGAATGTCCAGCATTCTGTGATGAGTAGAAGAAGACACAAGAAGTGTCTTACTTTTTTTAATGCAACTAGAAAATTTAAAATCACATACATGGTTTACATTTATGGCTCATGTAGTATTTCTACTGGGCTGCATTATTCTAGAACTCCAATCCCTCCTCATAAGTCCCCCTTACTCAGACCAAGCATCCCCAGATCCTTCAGCATTGTCAGCAGTCTGGTTTCCCAACTCCCTCAATGCCTGGCTCTCTCATCTGGGCATATTTCAGTTTGCTGAAATTTCAAATAAAGCATGTGTCCAAGATCAAATCACTAGGGCACCTGAGATTTCTTTATGACTTGGATGGAGAACTATTTCTATTCACAGAGATTTATATTATACCCTATTTTAGCAGGAGATTTTGTTCATATAAGTAGCTCTTAAACCAAATCTTTCCCATCCACTATCTAAATTATTTAAATTTTATTCAGTATGTATGTGTGGGGGGGGTTGTGTCTGTATGCATCTTCTTAGAACCTATAAGAAGTAAGTAAGAATCATTAAGTAACCCTATTATTTTTTGCTGTCTGTAAGTGCAAAAATACACATACCTTCTATTCTGTGACTTTACCCACATTATTCTAGGTACCACACCTATTGGATCCATGGGACCAGATGGGACCAGAGAGGCCTGATCAGTAGTTCTCAGACAATGATCCTTGCTACAGCAGGGTACTATAAAGTCTTCTTAGGTATGGCACCAAAAATGTTCCTCACTAGACGTTTATTTTTGCAACAAACAGGCTGAACAACAGCTCTCTATACTGTCTAATGGAGTGCTGAGATAAGAAGGTAGAAGTGGTAAAGCATATACACATGTACATCTAGCTCCCAGAGGTAAGTAAGGGGGCTATCAGTCAGTCACCAGAGAGCCAGAACACACAAGACTGTCACCTCACGTGTACATATGAAGTAGAAAAGCAGCTAGGTCATCCAACATTTCCATCTTAATAAGTCTACTGTAACGAGGACTGGGGGGAAAGAGTGACCCAGTGAAAAGTCCAATAACAATGGCTGTCATTTAATTATTTCAATCACACTATCGGGAATTCTAGATTTGAAAATGTGCCACAAGCATGAATACACTGAGCACCACTGTTGCAGATTAAATTTTCAAAGATCAGGCCCAGAGGACCCAGCACTGGAGAACATCTTTCAAAATGACAATGATCTTCAATTGCTCTACAGCGGAGAATAAATCCAGCCACTTCTGTCATAAGCAGGTCTACATGTTACCATCTTGCCCATAATTGTATAATCTGTCAAAATATATCTATAGTCTTCCTCTCTTCTACCAGTCTATAATACTATCTTCATGGAACCAGGTCTAACTTTCCCATTTTTAATAAGCCCATGTTCACTTTTAATGGTTCCTTGTTGCTTTTTTTTTTTTTTAAGATTTTATTTATTTATTTGACAGAGAGAGACACAGAAGAGAGGGAACACAAGCAAGGGGAGTGGGAGAGGGAGAAGCAGGCTTCCCGCTGAGCAGGGAGCCCGACACGGGGCTCAGTCCCGGGACTCTGAGATCATGACCTGAGCCGAAGGCAGACGCTTAACCAACTGAGCCACCCAGGCGTCCCTCCTTGTTGCTTTTGAAAGTGTTCACAAACTATTTAATGATCAATTTAAAGTCTGGGTCAACATCAAGCTAATGAGCTTTAGTTTCTGGGATCCAAATTTTCCTTTTTCAAAATTTGAAATATTTGTCCCGTTGGCCAAAGAGCTGCAAACTGTTTTTCAGTCCACTTCTTTTATTCGTTGCCTTCTGACGTGGGGTATAAATCACACGCTACACCAGGTCTCATAAATGGCCCCACCCAAGGGTCATGTGATAAGGACTTTTTGAAGGACCAAACCAAAAGATGTCTTTGCAGGATAAATCACTAGTACCTCATCCTTTGGGGTCACAATTCTGCTCTTTGTCATAACTTCATACTCATCCAGGGTCCAGTTAATTGTCCCTGAGAAATCTGTAGCAGGCTTTAATGGCTGTTCCCAATCCCTACCCTGACATGTTCTCTCTTACTCTCCTGCAGTGCACTCCACACTGCAGCTCTGATGTCATTTCCAAAATGCAGTTCTGATCCTGTTATCCCCTTGCTGACACCTTGCCTTGGTTTTCCACTGGTCCTGGGACCATACTCAATGGTTTAACATCACTATAAGACCTTTTCTACGTGGTCCTTGGTCAGGCTTCTCTGGTCCCATCTGGTCCCATGGATCCAATAGATGTGGTGCCTAGAATCCTTATGTTTCTCAAGTACCCATGGAAATGTTTGAAAACTGAACAAAAAGTTGGCTTCAAAATATAAAAGAAAACAGAATCAATATCAAATTTAGCCAATTGTATGACATTTTCTCAAAACATAACATTCATCATCTATTCGATTGCCATTCAATGCAGTTCTTAGGAACTAATCTGTAAGATATACTTAATGTGGAGGATGAATGCTGGATTTAATGTGAAACGAGCCCTTCAAGGTAAAAATGCCTAAGGACACAAATATCTAAAAAATATCCCAGGTATCTTGCCTCCTTCCCAACCTCTACCCATCCACCCCTCACTCTTCACTCCAGCCAAACCAAAGCTCTTTGGGTACCTTAATATGCCATGCTATTTCCCCCCTAGAAATGCCACCCTTTCCCACTGGGCGACTCCTTTAGATGCTTGGCCCCTACTCACCTGGCTGACTCCCCAAACTGCCCAAGCTGGATGTGGGTGGCCTCCCACCTATTCCCATGGCAACAGACCCTCCACTCCCATCAGTGCTTAGCACACATGATTGCATCCCATCGTCTAGCTCTGGAGTATAAGTTCTGGGCAGGACGGTGTCCCTCCTTCCATCCTGTTCACCACCGAGTCCCCAGAGCCTAACAGAGAACCTGACATTTAATAATGAACATTTGTTCACCCGATCGTAATTTCACTGTTTTGATTAAATCTTCCTATTAACAGATCAGTAGTTTTATTTTTATTTAATTAACAGTTTTCTTGGTTGATCTCACTGGCCTCACACAACCTAAGTGTAGGTTATGTCTCTAGTTCATGTCTCTTCAATTCAGTCTGTCTTCATTTCTCTCTGAAACATGCCCTTCCTTACAGGAAATACCAATATTTAAGCTCTAAAAATGTCTCTTTACTGTGTATTTTTCTTTACAATAAATTATTGTCTGCATTTGAATCATTTATATGCCTATAAATTAGTTTTTCCAAAGTTTTTGCAAATCAAGCTGTCACTGTTTCACTATAACAAATTTTTGGTTGTTTAAATGAATTTATTTCAATCTGCAGCTAAAAAATAATTGATTTGTATTTCAAAGAGCTAATAAAAGTTAGGATAAGTAATTATTCAGTAAAACCTAGCTTCTGTCATGAGGCTTTCACATGGATCTGGAAACAGCCCTTTCTTCTAGGGTGGTGGCAGGAAGGAAACAGAGTGATCAAGTGGTGTGGCTTCTAATCCTACCTCGGACATGTATAATCCATAGAATGCTGCCAGGTTGTTCATCCATCCTTCTCATCTGGAAAATGGAAAGATAAATCCCACTTTGCACAGTTTTAGTGTGAATTGGAGATAACTTGGACAAACTACTTTGCTCACTTGATAAGAACTATTATCTTAATTTTGCAGATTTTAAGGCATTTTAACTCTGTGCAAATGGTGTATTCTTAAAGCTGTTTCTTATAAAGTGATTTCTTCATTCATATTCTCTTCATCATATTAGCTTTAATTACAATGTGTATATTTGATGGGGGGATTCAAAAGCATTTCTTAAACCTTTATTGAGGCATATAAAATATTTAAAGCAAGGGCACCTGGGCTGCTCAGTCAGTTAAGCGTCTGCCTTCAGCTCAGGTCATGATCTCGGGGGTCCTGGATTCAAGTCCCGCATCAGGCTCCCTGCTCAGCGGGGAGCCTGCTTCTCCATCTCCCTCTGCTGCTCCCCTTGCTTGTGTTCTCTCTCTCTCTCTCCGTCAAATAAATAAACAAAATCTTAAAAAAAGATTTAAGGCAAATATTTAAAGGGGAGAAATATGATCATTTCTGGCTAAGGAAAAGATGTGCAAAGTCCTAAAAGCTTATATAAAAGGTACAGAGTAAATTTTATTTGGGGCACAATTGTTCAAAGTCTACAATAGAACTCTAAGCACACAGCTTAGAACCCAGCGGACTGAAACGACAGCACCATCTGAACAGACTTGAACTGGAACAGAAGCTATGAAAAATGACAATTTTTAAAAATAAAAAGCTGTTCATCAAAAACTAATGATGTAATGTATAGTGATTAACATAACAATAAAAAATTTTTAAATTTTTAAAAATAAATAAATAAAATAAACTGTTGTGTTCAGATTGTCTTGCCATAGTTTGGGGCCTTCATATTCTCCTTTTCCACATGATGTATTTGGTTAAGATAATGTCAGTGGTCCCTCCAGCTGTAATATTCCCTTACTTATCTGATCCTGGAGAGTATGAGATGTGTTCATAAAGATGAGGTTGGTCATCACATTCTGCCACAGGATAAAAGCCTTGTGCCAACTCCAATAAAGCATCTTAGCCCACAGTAGTACTTCTTAACCTTTGGGAGGTCACAGAACCCTGTAAGAAGCTGAGGAGAGCTATGAAGCCTCTCATGGGAATAAAATTCATAATTCTATATAAAATGTCAGGGGATCTATAAGCCCCAGATTAAGAATCGCTGCATTAGGGAGTTTCCTGCTTTGGGGAAAGTCTTAGCTCCAACTGCTATAACAAAATATCATATCATAAACTAGGTGGCTTATAAACAATAGAAATTTATTTCTCATAGTTTGGAGGCTAGAAGTCCAAGATCAGGGTCCCAGCGCAGTTGGGTGCTGGTGAGCGCACTCTTCTGGGCTGCAGACGGCCTCCTTGTCATTGTATCCTCACGGGGCAGAGAGCTGAGGACGGAGCAAGCTCTCCTGTGACTCTTGGAGGGGTGCATATTCCATTCAGGAGGCTCCACACTCATGAGCTCATCTAACCCTAATTACATCCCAAAGGCCCCACCTCCCAGGGCTTTCAGCTAAGAATTCAAGGTTGGGGGGACACGAGCATTCAGTCCACAGCAGGGGAGTTCCTGGGGGTGGTCACGTGTCCCCAAGAGAACAACTGTGACAGTTTACATGGACACAGCTGGACAAACCACTGGTGGACGCCCAAAGGCAAATACTGCCTCAAAACTTTGAGATTTGCTGGATGTTATTCATCTCATGTGTGCTGCTCAAATTTCTACTTGGCTTTATCCATTCTCAGATTGAAAGTATTTTTATTAATGAAAAGAAACACAGAGGTCAAAAGTGTGAAGATCTATCAAGAGAAGTACTTGAGGAGAAGTATCTCACGCTCTACCATTTTCCCTCCCACCTGAACATCTTGATTTCTTCGTATCTCAGCTTCCGCATCAGTGCAATGGGAATGACCACACTCCTGTGTCTATCACCCACAATAGTTGTGAAGATCAAGTGAGAAGGTAAATGTAACAACAATGGTAGGATTAGCAGCAGTTGACAGCGATTGTGAATTTAGGATGCACCAAGTACAGTGCTAAGTACCTCAGGTAGGGCATGGGGGGATGTGCTGAGTACTGTGCTGAGTACCTCACATAAGGCATCTGTGGGGATGTGCTGAGTACCTCAGGTGGGGCATGGAGGGGGGAATCAGTGGGGATGTGGGGAGTGCTGTGTTGAGTACCTCAGGTGGAGCATAGGGGGTGGGTGTGCCGAGTACTGTGCTGAGTACCTCTGGTGGGGCATGGGGGTGTGTGCTGAGTGCTGTGCTGAGTACCTCCGGTGGGGCATGGGGGGATGTGTTGAGTACTATACTGAGTAGCTCAGGTGGGGCATGGAGGGGGGAATCAGTGGGGATGTCAGGAGTGCTATGCTGAGTACCTACAGTGGGGCATGGGGGTATGCTGAATGCTGTACTGAGTACCTCAGGTGGGTCCTCAGTGGCATATAACAGATACTCCATGCCATTGTCTCAGTAACCCTGTGAGGTGACGATCTTTATTTGTATTTTACACATGAGGAAGAATGGAGGCAGAGAGATATTAAGTGACTAGTGCAAACTGAAGGAGCTTATACAAAGCAGGATACAAACCATGATACGTGATCATCTGATAACAGCACTTAGGGCCCTAAACTATAAGAACCATGCATTCGAATATACATAAACCAAGTGGAAGAAATTGTACCTACAAGTGCTCCCAGGTGTGACATCTGGAATGCCACTAGACGTGTGGAAAATGTTTTACTTTATACAGAAGAAACAAGGAATACGGGCCAGCAGACGTGGGTCTGGATCCCAGCTCTGCTCCTGAGCGACTAAGGGACCTGGCCCCGGGCGCTAGTTCTCAGAGCCTCCGTGTCTTTGCCTCGTGTCCTCAGAAGCAGACCCCGAGCAAGCAGTTTATTTGGAAGAAAATCTCAGGAGACACCGATGGGAAGTGGAGAAGTGACAGTTGGCACGCTTGTGGAGAAGAGGCGCCCACAGTGGCCCTGCTGAGGGATGGGGCAGCAGGAGCATTAGGTGCCCTCTTCCAGCATCTGGGTGAGGGCTGCTTCTGGGAGGAGTTTCCCGATTGCCATCTCACAGATCTGCCACCTCCAGCTGCTAGGAAAGCTCCTCAAACAGAGACAGGTGCTGCTGGGAACTGAGGTCCAGCCTGCCTGCCATGGTGGGGCCCCAGGGTGTGAACAGCACTGGCTACACTCAGTTTCCTCAGCCATGAAATATGAAAAAGACCTGCCTTCGGGTTGCTGTAAAATTAGCCCCAATATATGTTACTTGCTGAGAATTCAGGAAGCCTCTAGCATCTATCTCGTCTCTGTCTTCACCCATAAAGTCAGTTTCCCTTCTTTTCAGTTCCTACCCATGCATATGGCCAGCTAAATCCACACGGATCACATGCATGATGTGACAAGTACACACTTAACACATAACAAGTTTGGGTTTCTAAGAAAGAAGAGTACTATTTAAATGCAAACAACACCATTATCTTGTATATTGTAAAGGGAATCAAAGGAAATAGTAGAACAATAAACATCCTTGCCAATGGGTAAATGCCTACTTCTGCATACACTTCAAAACACATGGTGATTAGAGCTCAATAGGAATATATCCAACATAGTTTAGAAACCACCTGGTGTTCACACTGTGTTTAGAGAGGCGAGAGCCTCAGACAGGATGAAGGACCTGTCCAGGGTCCCACGGGCACTTTCTGGCATAGCACAGCTCCTGGTTCGCTGTCTTTCCCCTATAATACCATTCAGCCTTCTATGGTTTACCCACGCTGACAGAAGTGAGCCTGTGATTTTCTGGAGTGATTATTTGCTTTAGCACTAACACTGATTTCATGTCTGGATAGCTTCACAAGGAACTACCTTCCTAACGGGTTTCTCATTTCAACCAAACCTACCATTTAAGCTAACACTGATTTTCAGTGAGCTCCTCTTACAAAAGATTAGAGAAATATTCTCACTGATGCCTGCCATCAAAATTCATATCCTGAAAATGATACATATTTTCCAAATTAAAACACATACTGTAATGTGTATTAAGCTAACAAACCAGGATGCATTATGACTCAAAGTATCACATGCATGGTTTCTGTGTGCCTCTTAGATGTAACCTGAGCAAACAGCAGGTGTTATTAAATAACCTTCCAACAGACTCTGTAAGTTCAGCATTATCTGCATATTTGCATTAACAGCAATGAGTAAAAGGAAGAGCAATTCAATTACAATTCCTTTGGGGGTGTGCTTGGGATTGCCTTGATCCAAGGAAAACCTCTCCAAAGAGTCATGCACTGTGATATGTTCCTTCCAATGAAAGGTTAGTTCAGCACTAATGTCACACTTTGGGAAACGCTGATGAAGAGTCATAGTCACTCATCTTCCCTGAAAGGCAGTCAGACCTCGAAACAACAACAGAAGAGGGAGACTTTTCTCTGACCTGACTTAAAGAAGGAGCAAGTAGGCAAAAGAGCAATAGGCTTTGGCATTTGTTCAAATAAAAGAAAAACCTTGTCATTTACTAGTTGTGTGGCCTTAAGTCACTTCTCTGTGCCTCAGTTTGTCTTTGTGACAATGCAGAAAAGTTGATTTGGTTAAGTGTGAGGATCACATGAGGTAATATACACAGAACATGAATCATATCACTGGCATGGACGAGGCATTTTTCAAAAAAGTTGTTGAGCAAATTATACAACCAGTTTTTTCTCTGTATTTATAGGTCTGATTCTGCTTTTTGTTTTATTCATTTGTTTCGACAGCATATCAGGACAGATGGGAGCTACACTTAGCATAGTGTATAAATTTGTCCAATCACTATGTTATGCACCTGAAACTAATGTACCATTGTGTGTCAACCATACTAAAATAGATATATGTGATGAATATATATAATGTATAATGTATGTATAATGTATAAAATATATGTGATGAATATACATAATATAAAAAGTGCTCTTATATAGTTCTCAGTACAAACGAAAATGCTCAAAAATTGCCCAATAAATTTTAGTCATTATTTTGCCAAAAAAAGAAAGAAAATAAAATTATCCAAACTTGCGTGAAAAATGTTAAAAGATAAATATATGATCTTCTACTGTCACATTTTTAAACAAATCAGACTCAGAGTCATCAGATGCTCTAGGAGCAACACACTAAGGAGAAGGAAAACCTCTGCCTCTCCCATTGTTTTATGCATTCACAAGAGCTGCTGGAATGGGGGAATTCATGAGACTGATCTTTCCTGGAAGGACTCTAGAGACCCCAACTCACATGGACTTCTTAGGGTCCCAGCCTCCTTCCTCCCCACCCTGCAAGGATCATGGCAAAACTGCTCTGAGCTGAGAATTCCTGGCCATGTTGGAGAATCCCAGACTCAAGTATTTTTGTTGGGCTAACAGAAGAGTTGGGCTGGGTGAGGGAACAACACCTGAAGGCAGCACAGCTGGTCAGTTCCCGCTGGTGGCCGCCATGTGCAAATGCGGGTCCAGGATTGCCAGACAGTTTGGATTATTCGAAGGAAACTGAAATAGAGATTTGTAATAGCTTCACTGAAGGTACAGCTGACCCTTGAACATGGGTTTGAACTGCACAGTTTCCTTTATACCTAGATCGTTTTTGATAAATACAGTACAGTACTGTAAATGTATTTTCTCTTCATTTACAATTTTCTTAATAGCATTTTCTTTTCTCTCTCTTACTTTATTTTAAGAATACAGTATATAATACATAAAACATACAAAATGTGTTAACCAACTGCTTATATTATCAGTAAGGCTTCCAGTCAACATTGGGCTTTTAGTAGTTAAATTCTTGGGAAGTCAAATGTCATATGTGCATTTTCAACCCCCACGTTGCTCAAGGCTCAACTGTAATTCATATACAATACAATCCATCCATTAAAGCAGCTTCACATACTATATTCACATAGTTGTGTAACCATCATCACAATCTGATTTTACCAAAAGTTTTCAATTTCTAAATGTTAGGTCGAATGTATGAGAAATGAAGGATAAGCTAAAAAAAAGTATGTCTGCTATCCATGGTCAGCATGTGGGCTACGAGTTGATGGCATAAACAAAAAAGGAAATTATCACCATATACATCTGGCTCTTTCTGAAATTATAACCAGTGGGTCTGAGTTGAGACACAGAAATAAAGTGTTGATTAATAGTCTAGTTGGAAACTTATTTATTGCATAATTTGGGACAATTTCATATACATTAAACACATGGGAATCCCATGATTTTATGGGTTATCTGCAAGGAATTTTTTTTTTAAAGATTTTATTTATTTATCTGAGAGAGAGAGAATGAGAGAGAGAACACGAGAGGAGAGAGGTTCAGAGGCAGAAGCAGACTCCCCGCTGAGCAGGGAGCCCGATGCGGGACTCGATCCCGGGACTCCAGGATCACGACCTGAGCCAAAGGCAGTCGCCCAACCAACTGAGCCACCCAGGCGCCCCTGCAAGGAATTTTCAAGCACTAAAACACAACCAAAAAAACCATCTTTTGAGGATGGGAACCAAGTCTGATTCATCTAGCATGACTAGTGCTTAGCATGCATGTGGCCCAGAGAAGGCCCTTGTAAACTGCTAGTATAACTCTACTCAGTAATTTGTGTGTAGTGCAGGATTGCTTCCCTTGCACTAATTACTGCCTGTTAACTTTCAACAAGAATGTAAGAGAAGATATTCTGGGACTAGACGAGAAGTTACACAGGAAAACCCTTAGACTCCATGATTCTACTCCCTATTTTTAAAATAATGCATGTTGGGATTAATATGAAATATATGACAATTTTTCTCATTCTTATCAATTCTCTGCTAAACAGTACACCAACTGGGGTGTACCCTGTTAGCAAATATAAACATCGGATGCAGAGGAGTCAGAAAGCCCTTGCAACCATGAAATCACACATCTGGGGACAGGAACTAAGTGATCTGCTCTTGCTGAACAGGCGAGCCAGTTGGCTGTGGGGCCTGTGTGATCCAGATTACCTCCTTCCGGCTTAGCAGAGGCCTGAAGAGTGTAGCCAGGTGAGTCTGAAGCAAGGACAGAAGCGGGCTTGATATCACCTTATGTCACGTCTGGAGTGACCACCAGCCCCTCAGGTAATAGCACCTCTGACTTGACCTCAAGCGGACATACACCTCCGAACCTCACACAAAGCCAGCCCCACTTCCTGAAGGGATTCGGTCTCATTTTGACCCATTTGAAAAAAAAAATTTATCAGTCAGGCTTGATGGCACTTCCAAGGCAAAGTTAAAACCAAAACAACCTGGTAGGACTGGAGGGTTGGAGGTGTGGGCTGACCAAGATTTGAAAAGCCTGGTGAGATAGGAAAGAGAACAAAGAAGAAACAAGAGTTTTCATCTTAGGCATTTAACTAGCAAATCCAGCAATGAAATAGTATCAGAACCACAATCAGAGCTGAATATACCTGGGTTCTAGTATTTACGAATTTTTAACATTAAGGCCCTGCTAACATCTTTTGCAAAATTACCAAGAACTTGAGAGTGAACTCCCATATTGACACTAGATTCAGATCACTGCCCAAGGCAATAAGTAATCAATTTCCAAAAAAAGAAAATATCAAGTATAGGTATTGCCTCTCATAAGGAAAGCAAGTATTAAAATATTCAATCTCAATGACAAGTATGTATTCGTGTCACAAAAAAAAATTCTTAGTTATATCAGAATTTATAAAGAGGGTGACTTTTAAAATAAGATTTTACATGCAAAAGACTGAATTACTTACATGGCAGGAAGCCTTCTACATTCCATAAGTATAAATATTCTATTAATATATAAGAATAAATAGAAGTATCTATTAATATAGAAGTATAAATATAAATAGTCTATAAATATATAATTTATTCTTTCCCCAAACTGTTCTGACAACAAATAGGTATAAGCAGGAGAACATTAATATTCAAATTACACATCACCTCTGGGTAGATGTATTTTTCAGGATCCCATTACTTCACATTTCCAGGCAAAGGAACACCACAGCATCACAGAAGGTTTTTGTGACTCCAGCGGACAGCCATGACCCACTTCATATACACACATAAATTTATAAACACACATAAATATACTTTTATAAATATATAAATATTCTATAAAGGTAAATACCTATTGCCATAATCTAACTCAGTACTTTTTTCCAGATATTTCCCCACACGAATTCCATCGCTATGGACATTTGAAAAGAGCACAACTTCCCATTCAGTTTTGTCTCTCAACTTTTCCTTTGAAAGCCTTAAACGCCTAATTTAGAGAGCTCAGGGTTTCTCAGCCAATACTACCAGCAAGTATGCACACCCAATCCAGCATCTTTCTCCAAGCTAGTTCGTACTGTCTTGCTCTCTCTTTCTATGACGTTAAAGTCCGACCAACTAGCAGAGGAAGACAACAGGCTGATGCTTTTCATCAACAAGCATTCTCCATGCCCACTATCAAAGGCATTAAGAACTTTTTGAAATCAAAGGATTTGAGAAATCAAAAGGAAATCCTCACCTGAAATACATGGTGCCCCTTCTCTCTCTGTGATCTGGTATTTTTGAGACGTCTCCTTTCTGCCCAGCTCTCCCTGGATCATCACCCTCCCCCTGATATTTGAGGGACAGAGAGTTTATTAGAAGCTTAATTGCATTCTATCCGTTGAGCCCTTTTCTTCTCCATGACAGTCACACTGACAGTTTAAGGAAAATAAATTTTGCACAAAATTCTTTCTAGGGCAAAATTAGCCACAGTTCTTAACTGAAAAAATGAATTTTATGACAATGTCTGAGCATAAAACTTTGCCCAGGTTAAAACTGGCAGCAAGAAATACTTTCAGTGAGAGATAAATCAAGACAACCCAGTATCTCTGGTCCTACAATCTTTTGATGTTCGTTTATATACAGGATATTTCCACTTGTCCATTATGTAGGTATTCTGATCATTGAGACCTGTGGAGGAGGAGAAGGGAAACCTGGACCCTGGCATCTGCCCAGAAACTCCTGTCTGATTTTAGTCCCCAAAGTGCCATCATTTGTCAACGAACGCTTCCAGAGCTGCTGTCTTAACTTTTTGAATTGGTGTGATGAATTGGTATTATATTTCTAGCGTATTATTCCATTTATTTTTCCTTTATTCTTTCCCCAAACTGTTCTGACAACAAATAGGTATGAGCAGGAGAACATTAATATTCAAATTACACATCACCTCTGGGTAGGTGTATTTTTCAGGATCCCATTACTTCACATTTCCAGGCAAAGGAACACCACAGCATCACAGAAGGTTTTTGTGACTCCAGCGGACAGCCATGACCTACTTCATGAAGCAATGATTCTCATTTTCTTTACTTGTCATATAAATGAAAATGCCCAACATCTAGTAGTGCCAGATTTATTTTCTTTGGAATATCACTTCACCTTCATTTTAAGGGTCAGATAAAACAGGTCACAAGAGGCTCATGCAGGGGAGGATGTGATCAGTCCTATATGGGGGAGAGCGAATGAGGAGGATGTGCTCCTAAATCAGGTGATTCACAAAGATTCACTCCCCTGAATATTAAGAAACATGGTCCAGTGGCCTAGACATAAAAGATAAAAAGATGCTGCCTGATCCTAGTTTGGTACTGAGTCCCATCCCTTAATAACATCTGCCGGTCATGCACTCCCTAGCATTTTCACAAATATGCCCATTATCTGTATAGGATGTGTCTACCCCCCTATCACTGCACACGTGTCCTGCCCTTCCATGAGGAAGCAGGTTTCTATTTCCGTCCCACAGCCTCAGTGATAACCTTCCATCCAGTTGGTTTTTTCTTGTTTTCTTTTTTCCCAAATTTTCTTCACTTAAAATGTGTTTTTTACTATTTATATTTTGATCACAACTTTTACATCAAATCTAATATAGGTAAGTGACTTAAGGACTCTGGAGTTCATTTTATGCATTAATAAAGAGATGGTTGGTCCAGAAATCTTGCAGCCCCTCGTGACTCCAGAAATGTAAGATTTGCTAGGCATGGTCCCCTGAAGAGTGAAAAACGTCCCAGATAGAACTGTATTGATCCTATGAGTAAATAAACAAACAAACCAACAAACAAATAATAAAAGATAAAAACTGGAGCATGAAGAGATGATGAGGCTTTCCAAATTGTTTTTCCTTGTGGAACTGGGAAGACGATGCCACCCTGTCTCTATTCCCTCTAAAAAATAAAAATAAATAAATATATATAAATAGCACTTCCTCCCCTTGCCACCTAACATAATAACTGTGTGACCTTGGCTAATGCTATCAATTCACATTACTTTGGCCTGTTAGCTTCAAAAAACCTCACAAGGTTAACTGTGCAAT
Source organism: Mirounga leonina (assembly GCF_011800145.1). Taxonomy (NCBI): domain Eukaryota; kingdom Metazoa; phylum Chordata; class Mammalia; order Carnivora; family Phocidae; genus Mirounga; species Mirounga leonina. The sequence goes on from NW_023270380.1 coordinate 18,733,068, forward strand.
GATTTAATGACATTTATCTAAGGATCAAAATATTATGAGATTAGAGTACAGAAAATAATACAGATGTCATATACTTGTTACAGCAACTCAGCGAAGATGGAAAATTTACGGTTGTGTTGCTTTGTCCACTCACGTATGAAATATTCATCCCCGCCGATCACTGTTGTTAGATGAATGTCATTTAACCCCATTTCAAAGGGTTGACAGAAGGCCTCCTGTGTTGAGTCACCAGAAGCCATCAGATGGGCTCAGAGGAGCCCCCTTCCTTCCCAAATGAGACGGAGGGCATCCGTTTTACTTTGCCGTATAAAAAACCATAGCAGAGACTTCGGAGCTCAAATGAATAGATAGCTTAAACACATTTCTTGATGTATTCCTTATTTAAAAATTATAGAAATCTCTATGGGACGCCTGGGTGGCTCAGTCGGTTAAGCGTCTGCCTTCGGCTCAGGTCATGATCCCAGGGTCCTGGAATCGAGTCCCGCATCGGGCTCCCTGCTCCGCGGGGAGCCTGCTTCTCCCTCTGCCTCTGCCTCTCTCTCTCTATCTCTCATGAATAAATAAAATCTTTAAAAAAAAAATTATAGAAATCTCTAAAGCCTGTGCCTGAGATGCCAGACCAGCCACTGATAAGCCCAGGAAAACAGGAGTTGGTTTCGGGAAGAAATCGAACTGATTGGTGTATTCCTGCCTCCTTGCTTCTGTTCTCTTCACCCCAAACAAACATTCCCTTGGAGAGTAACCTCTCACTGAGGGAAATCTAAACACATCTTCATTATAAGAAGGAATGAGTTTGGGCGCCTGGGTGGCTCAGTTGGTTAAGCGACTGCCTTCGGCTCAGGTCATGATCCTGGAGTCCCGGGATCGAGTCCCGCATCGGGCTCCCTGCCCGGCAGGGAGTCTGCTTCTCCTTCTGACCCTCCTCCCTCTCATGCTCTCTGTTTCTCATTCTCTCTCTCTCAAATAAATAAATAAAATCTTTAAAAAAAAAAAAAGAATGAACGAGGATGTTGCTTGTTTAGGGGTAAGAGGACCATATTTTCCTCCAGCTCTAGAGGCAATGAAGCCACTTTGAGTAGCGGATTTTTAGAAGGTCAGTCCTAACAAAGGCCTCTATGAACTAATCATCAGTAAACAAGCAAAATCTTTCTGGAACCAACTACCTGCTTCTCACCAAGATAGAAATAAAGTCCTCAGTTACGATTTTTACCAATTGATAAGGCAACAGTGGCTTTCATATCGTAGGTTCTCAATAAATATTTCTAGGTGTGTTGGCTGAATGTTTATTCAGTACCTACCATGTTTCCAGGACCAGAGAAAAAATTTAAAAGTATAAGGCATGGCCCAGAGCTTCAAAGAATTTATAGTGTATCTGTGTAAAACAGTGTGATGTATTTAATATAATTGGAAGTCAATATTAGGAAAATGGACACTTTAAATATCTATATTATAGACTTTAAGTTCTTTGTAGACTTTGAGGGGCAGGGAGTAAATATGAAACGCTTTGTAGAAGAAGTGAATTTGGGGCTTCTATTACTTTATGCTGGGTTACAAGACCAATGTTAACAAATGACCAGAAACCACAGTGGTTTACCAAACATTCCTTTCTCACTCACGTACATGATACCAGAGGGTCTGCTCCGTGTCTTCATTATTTAAGGACCCAGTCTAAAGAAGCATTTTAATCTGCTGGCACGAAGAAGTAAGAGAAACAATGAAACCACAGGATGGCTCTTGAATCTTCTGCACAGTCATCACATATATTACCTCCACCCACAGCCCATCGGCTAAAGCAGGTCGTGTGGCCAAGCCTCCCATCAAGGAGGAAGTGAGTGTATTTTTCCTACTGGGAGGAGCCCAGTAAGTCACTTAGCAAGCAGTGAGGATATATAATCCTCTTAGAGGGAAGGCAGCAAATAATACAACTGTGAGACATTATGGTACAATCTACCAAGAGCAGTACCAAAATGTAGGTATGGAATGGGGCTTGGCAGAATGAACGGAGGGTTATTCTGGGGCTAGAAATGGCAGAAATATCTGAGTCAAAGGATATTTCCATAGTGATTTTATTTAAGATTTCTAAAGAGCCCTGCAAAAATGTTGTAAGAATTTACATTCTAACCAACAGTGTATGACAGAATCTTTCTAACCCTATATATTAATAATTATTGATTTATTTATATATTGATAATATTATATGTTGACATAATACATAATTCAACATATATAATTAAATATATATAATTGAACTTGGTAATTCGTGTTCTCATTTCTATTTCTCTCAGTATGAGTAAGGATTTTAAATGCTGATTCCTGGCCAGAAACGTAGCGTACCTGATTCCTGATGAGGATGGATCCTGTCTTTGGAGTTATGGGAATGCCATTCTCCTACAATGGAAAAGTGCCCACGTGCTTTTCTCAACTCTCCTCATCTTGTTCTCTCTATTCCAACATTTACCAAACTATGTCTCATGGAACATTCATCCCGGGAAATGCTGCAGGTGAAGGTTGTAGTCAAATAAATTGGAGAAATACTGTGTACCTATCCCGTCAAACTCACAAGCTGGGTGTCCTTGAGGAAGTGACCTTCTTTCTCTGGCTTCAGTTCCTCCATGTGTAAAACAGTATGATAATAATGGTACCTACCCCGTAGTGCTGTTGCAAGGGTTAAACTAGTGGACACGTTCAAAGTACTTGGCATATTAGTAAGTGCTCAATGTGTGTTTATTATTACTATTAGTATCTACAGCCTCTGGAAAATCTTGCAGCAAATAAACCTGTTTAACTTTGCTTAATTCAGATTTTCTCTCATTAATTTTTTTTTTTTTTTTTTTACTTAATGCATCCTGCCTTTGGGCATTCTTCTACTTTTACCTAATATCTGAATCTTCAGTTAGGGTGATAGGAACCCTCTCAAACTCCAAGCTCCCAAATGCCAGCTAAGGGCCAACCTTATAAGCAGGTTTTTCAAAGGATACTAGTCAGGCCTGTGGCATTAACTCTTTTCTGCACAATATTGAAATATCCATAAATATCTGGGATCCTCTGCTTTCACCTGTGGGATGCTATATATTTGATTTTCCCCTCATCCCTAAAGCTTTGAGTCTTCACATTTTTAGGAATGACTGTTGATCCTGAAAATGAAGTATTCACACAAAAATCCTCATGACAAAATTAGTTAGCATAAAAATACTGAAAAATGTTACATTGACTGACTAGTGAAAATAAATTTACGTGGCATCAGGAAAGATGAATATTATCATGACACTAATAGGTAGCTCTGAAACATGCACCAACTTAAATTCAATAATGCACAAGTGTTTTATTTAAAGTGATATATTTTATGCTAGATGTTTGAGGAAAAACATTTAAGAAAATAAATGTTTATGTTATAATATAAATGTATGAACAAGGAGGTTAGCTCAGAAAAAAAGCAAAATCTAATATTTAGATTATAAAATCTAAAGTGTTGAGCAGGTAATTCAGCTTGAACACATTTACTTACACTGGTACGGCTCACATTTTTGTATTTACTGGGAACATCATATGATCTGCACATTTTATTACTATTCTTCCCTACGACTTCTTTTACAGTAGCTATTTATTTGTATCACAAAATCAGTGTTTATAAATTATAAAAGCCTGGGCAGCATTTACCTTTGTGTTACCAATGAAAAATAAAAGTAAAATATAAGTAAATTAATAATATTAGCATGTTTACCTATCCAACAGAACATATTGTCTTACCAGTTTACTCAGCACGTCCAAAGCAAGTACTGTAGGTCAGGAGCTGTGGTAGGGACTAGAGAAATTTACTGAATACAACATAGACTCTTTCCTAAATGAATGAACCTCTAATGAGGGAGATGGGCTCTTACAGAAATGCCGCAGGTATAAGGTGCTTCAACAGAACTGTGTGCTGGTCATTACGGAGACAGCATGATGAGAAGGGACGTCTGGATAACGAGGGTAGGACCGGAGAGGCTTGGGTGGCACATGGAATGCACAGGACGTTCCTCCCAGGTAAACTCCAAGCCTTCCGAGGGCAGGGCCGTGTTTGTCCTGCTCCCCATGCCCCATCCCCGTCCCGGCCAGGAGCTGGGCATCCCTGCTGTGGCTACATGTTCACCTTCCACCACGGGCTCTCTGCTGTCCCCACGCCCAGGGGTCAAGGAAGTGTTGCTACACAGAGATCTTTTGTCTCTGACAGTCCCCCAGGTGTTTCATGGATCAGAATCTAGTTTTAATTAGAATTTCTTGGCTTAGAGATTTTAGTACCATGTGGGTATTATTAGGAATCAGCTCGCCTCTGCCACAGATGGGACTTTGGTCTCTTGTGGTTAAATGCCTTTTGCGATTGTTCTACCCGGATTCCTGACCAGACTTGCCTCCGTGCATCAGAATGGTAGTTTCTTCTAATATCCATAGACTAGCTCCTATATTATGTATGGATCTCTGGACATGGAAAGAATACCATTTAATCGGCTTAGACATACTAATCATTAATCATTGTTATCCATCCTTAAAACAGAAACTCTACTAAATGTTTCATTAGCATATTTCTGGCGAATGTGTGAATTTTATGTTTTTTTATTTTTGTAAAGATTTTATTTATTTATTTGACAGAGAGAGACACAGCGAGAGAGGGAACACAAGCAGGGGGAGTGGGAGAGGGAGAAGCAGGCTCCCTGCTCGGCCAGGAGCTGGGCATCCCTGCTGTGGGACCCTGGGATCAAGACCCGAGCCGAAGGCAGACACTTAACGACTGAGCCACCCAGGCACCCCGAATGTGTGAATTTTAAAGTTTCAAATCTTCATTTCTTTTTAAAATTCATAAATCAGTCTTTTGATTAATTTAGCTGCAATATTCCCCATGAGTTAATCCCACTGGTGGAATTTGCCATGTGCCTTTGCTCTACCTTCTCAGAGAGGATGCTGTGGGCATGGTGGTACCCGTAATAGAGGTAAGTTATACTAATCACTACCATTGATCAAGTATTTGCTGAACGCTAGGAAGAAACTAAGCACTTTGCATGTATTGTTTCACTAAAACTTGGTAACAACTATATCTTGGGTTCTTTGTTTTACAGAGGCTTACCAGTTAAGGTCACAGAAGATATGTTTCAGAGCTAGAATGCCAGTGTTGGTTTGTTTGGCTGCTAAACCAGACATGAAACATCGAAGGTACGTGTGACATCAACCAGCAGCGTCCACTGGAGATACTAAGGCAAACTATCAGCTGGAAAAGCAAACTAGAAACTGGAAAGGGGGGTTTGAACACATCCTTGGAAAAGAAGGTCAGCGATCTGCTTTGGGGTTAATGTTTCTCCGTATACAAGGAAATCCTGGGCAGTCCTGTCCCAACAGACAGGGATGTGCCATTTTGTTCATGACAGTCTTTCTTTTATCGGGGAAATAGATATGCTTTATACACTGCCACCAAGAGTACAGCCTGCCTCGCAACTCAGGCTGGCCCTTTCCTTCTTTTTCTTTTTTTTAAAGATTTTATTTATTTGAGAGAGAGAGGGGGAGAGAACATGCAGGGGGAGCAGCAGGCAGAGGGAGAAGCGGGCTCCTGGCTGAGCAGGGAGCCCGATGTGGAGCTCGGTCCCAGGACCCTGAGATCATGACCTGAGCTGAAGGCAGACGCTTAACCCACTGAGCCACCCAGGTGTCCCAAGGCTGGCCCTTTCCTAAGAGACAATATACGTAACTTCAAAGGAAGGGAATGAAATAGTGAGAATTTCTTCAAAATCTTTTATCTTGCATTGTATCGTGATAATGTTGTGCATGTTTGCTGCTTTGCAACATCGTATCAAACAGGAAGGGAATCCTGCCTCTCAGCACAGCAGAGGATGACTGGAGCTGGAGCTGAAAGTCCTTCCTCTAGGATATAAAACGGGGAATCAGGTCATCCATGGCCCCAGGGCAGTAATGGCCAAGTTTTGCAAACAAAGCTAAGACCTGAGGTGAAGAGAGAAAGGAAGGCGGTAAGTTTGGCCTTTTGAAAGCGTTCAAGGAACAGAAACTCACAGTTAGAGAAATGATACAGCAGTTGAGTTAAATTACTAATTAATACTGAAAAACTATTTTAAATGCTGCCCCCTTCCAGGGCAAATTCACAGAAAGAGCTAATACTTAAGACTTGACAAGAAACCAAATGAGGTCTCTTCTGATATTTAGTCAGAACTTTTCCTAAAACTTTTACCTTTGCTTTGGCCACAGAGACCCAGAATGACGGTGATGGTAGCAGACATTTATTTAGAACTTATTCTTTTATTTAATTCTCACAGCACCCCCATGACGTGGTATCAGTTCTGTTCACCTGTGCTCCCAATCATTCCACTCTACCGTAGTTGCTCCGTGTGAGTAACAGAAAAGAACTCTGCTGAGAATCTGCCTGAGGAATCGTGCAGTATCCGTGTTGCCCCAACAACGTGGATATGGCAGTGGCAACACGTAATTCAACCTGTTTTACTTAGGAATGGGGTTTTCTCCATAAAGCCAGAGACACTATTGGTGTTAAATATTTTTAGACCTTTTGATAACTAGGAGAACACATATTTTTTTATTTTTATTTATTTATTTATTTATTTATTTATTTATTTATTTATTTATTTATTTTTAAAGATTTTATTTATTTATTTGACAGAGACAGAGACAGCGAGAGCAGGAACACAAGCAGGGGGAGTGGGAGAGGGAGAAGCAGGCTTCCCGCTGAGCCGGGAGCCCGATGTGGGACTCGATCCCAGGACCCCGGGATCATGACCTGAGCCGAAGGCAGTCGCTTAACCAGCTGAGCCACCCAGGCGCCCCCACGTTTTTTTTTTAAAGGAAAGCATGTTTTCCTCAATTCTGCCTTTTTGCAATCCCCTTGAGCATTGTAGGAAACTCACTGGATGTATTAGGACTCCTGTTAGATTTTATTGCCGGGTAACAAAATTATCAATGTACCAGCTTAGAGCAACAACACTGGTTCACAGTTCTGTAGCTCTGAAGTCGGGCTCCCCATGCCTGAATCCTCTGCTTGGGGTCTCACGAAGATGAAACCACAGGGTCAGCGGTGCTGCGTTCCTTTCCAGGACCAAAGAAGAACCCTCTTCTGAGCTCATTCAGGTTGTTGGTAGCATTCAGGCCTTCTAGTTGTAGGGAGTAAGGTCCTCCTTCCCTTCCTGGCTGTTAGGGGAGCTGCTGCCAACCTCCTGCAGCCATCCACACCCCTCCTCATGGCCTCCCTCCTGCAGTCAGCATGAGCAAGTCAAAGCCTTTGGACTAGGAATCTCTCCAACTGCCTCTTCCTTTAAAGGACTCATGAGGGGGCGCCTGGGTGGTTTAGTCGGTTGAGCATCTGACTCTTCATTTCAGCCCAAGTCAAGATCTCAGGGTTGTGGGATCAAGCCCCGAGTTGGGCTCCCTACTCAGCATGGAGTCTCCTTGGGGGTTCTCTCTCTCCCCCTGCGTCTACCCCACTCCCTGCTTGCACAGGCTCTCTCCCTCTCTCTTGCAAAACAGATAGGTAGAATCCTAAAAAAAAAAAAAAAAAAAAAAGACTGGTGTGATTAGATCAGGCTCACCCAGATAATCTCCCTACTTGGGGGTCAGACTACTTGGGATGACAATAAAGTATGCAAAATCTCTTCACAGCAGCGCTTTGATGATGTTCGATTGAATAGCCAGAGCAGGGAAGCAGGGAGGATGCATTTTTATAATAACACCTGCTATAGGACCAGTGGTGTATCTTATGAAGCTAAACTTGGCAGCAAGATACTGCTGTATAGAATCTGTCCACCACATTTAACCAGGATTTTACCACAATGAGCCTGCAGATCCCTCAGCAGGGATACTGACCATGCAAGGTCAGAAACTGCCCCACTGCATCCTTCTAAACCTCATAGTGTTTCTCCACCTCCCAAATGGAGGGGCTTTGAGAGATGAGTGGGTGGGTCCTGTCCAATATCTCAGGAGTGGGCAACATGGAGCAGAAGCATTGGAGCCTCATCCCTGCATCCCATCACTACCCATGTTCTTCCATATTTCTGGGGACCACTTTGGTGCTTCTGATCACCAGAGTTTCTGCCTTCCCTCTCCCACCTACCAGTTTTCCCCAATAATTTTTATTACTAAAATAAGCACCCAGTTTTCTGATTATGTACAACAGTACGAAAACTTATGGGGAGAAAGAAATCTTCCTGCAGATCCTCCCACACTCTTCCTTCTTCTTTCAGGCTCTGTGTGTGGGTAATGACAGTGGACCTGTAGGTGGCCAGAAAGCAAAGATTAATTTATACATTGAAAGAAAATGAGATGCCAGGTATCCTGAGCTTCTTAAACCCCATAGTGAGGGCAGTGGAACCTGAAATAAGCAGCAGGCCTAGGTCCTGCAGAAAGAGTGGGAGACAGAAATGGAAGAGGGGCTGAGAAAACTCATGCTGGGAGTGTGGAATTTGCAAGTGATGAAAGGAAGTGGGAAGCAGCAGTTTTCCTCCTTCCCCATCACTGCTGTTTCCATCCACACAGGCCCCCTCTGAGCTGAAAAATAGGAGCCGTCATTCAGGGCGGGGTTTTGCTTTCAGGCAACATGGGAATGACAAGGTGTATCCCAAAGGGGAAGTGGGCTCTTGTTAGCACATCCTTTGCCCTTAGGCCTTCAGAAACTTGCTTACATGTAAAGGACGCACCCAGGTCAGTTTGACCTTGTTCAACCTCAAATCAACTCCAAGTTCAAAGCAGCATCTGGTAACAGGCTCTGCAGTGTGACAGGACCTATATGTCATTTTTATTTTTAAATGATACATGATTTTTTCAGATGCGGTCCTAGTGCTCACACAGCAACTTCAATATTCCAACCACAAACACGAGGGGGTGGAGAGACTGGGAACTTTAGCTGTCCAGGCCACATCCCAAGGAGACAAATGAGCCTGCCAGACACCCAGGAAGGTTTTCCATATGTCATATTTCCTAAGACATAGTCCCTGTCCAGCGAGTCTGATGCAGTAAGACTGGACCTCCAGAATTCTTCTGTAATCCCTCAGCTTCTAAAGGACCAAAGAGATGGCACAGCATCCTAAAATTCTATACCAGGTTTCAACTTTCCCAAAAGACAACTCTTAGAGCAGTAGGAAGTTCACTTGTTCTCGCTGTGTAATGGACACACAAGAAACAAAAGCATGCAGCCCCCAGGCTCAGAAAGTGGAAAGCAAGCTGCCATATTGGTTATAGAATGGATAATGATGGAAAGTGATCCCTGGGCTTCTTGGTTTTTCTTCACCATTAATTGTGAGTTAATTGCAATTGCACACTCATCTCTAATTGGTTTATTTACACCTAAGGTTAGTCATTAAAAGGTGACGATCACTTTTATTTGTCAGAAAGTAAAAAATAGCCCCAGCGCATGACCGCTAGGCCAAATGTTCCCAAGAAAGCTTAAACAGCTTTTTCAGAATATGAACAAAAGTTGGGCGAGGCTGCACTGTGAGATAGCGCAATGAGCTAGAGATAAGACTACTCTGATGTGTCTGAACCCAGAGACAAGGATGGTCTGCAGCCACACAAATATCAGGCACACATGGGTGACCACTGCTTCTTGACCAATGGACAGTGACTCCACTTTAATTCCTCCACCTCCAGATAAAATTTACCAAAACACTCTCTCACTGCCAGAACCATACTCTACTTCCCTTAAACACTGCTGAAAATAACCCAGCACGAGCCCAACTGCAAGTTCCCTCCAGCCCCTTCTCACCAAAATGACCAACAGCTCCTCTTGCAGGGCTCCTCCTGCCTCAGCGAGGGGACTACACCTGATTTTGCTCGACCACAGCTGAGTCCTGCTCGTCTCGCCTGGTGTGCTTCTTCATGTCTGAATGGCAATAACTCAAAGTCCTACAACTAAAGCATTTACTGTCCAAACCAGACATTATAACAAGTCTGCAGAAAACTCTCCATTCCATATGTCATTTGATAAGGGGTCTTTACACAGTATGGAACACTGTTTTTTGCAAAGATGGCCCAACAGTACTTCCCATTTTACATGCTCTTCCACAATATGCCTTTTTCTTCGCCCATCACAAAGTAAAGCCTAATCCCGCTCTCCTTGAGTCTGAACTGGCTTTGCCAACTCTGGTGGCTTTGGAGTCTATGTCTACAAAGTTCATGCAGCTTCCCGCCAACTCTCCACTAACATCAGCTGTCTGGATGATCCCTCCTCCCTAGATACATCTTCTTAGGATCCAGCTGCCGTGCTGCCAATAGCAGATACCACATGGGGACCTAGTGTTTGGTGCTCCAGTTAATAGACTCAACTGAGCCCAGCCCAGGTGCCAAAACACATGAACACAGAGCCTCCAAAGTGAGTGCAGCCCTCAGGCATTCGAGTCTGCCCAGCTGAGACCCCAGGCATGCTGGAGCAAAGTCCTGCCCACTTTTCTAGACCTATAGAATCTATGGGCATAAAAAATTGTTTGATGCCACTAAAACATGTATCATTCCTTGGTTTGGGGATTAGGCAGAGGATAGAGGTTGGAAAGGCCTCATGGAGACTATCCATAAGAACTTAGAGGACAGTGAGGACAATGTTTTTGGAAGCTGGAGAAATGGGGACTTTTGTTATATAGCAGGAGAAAGTTTTGCAAAATCATCCATTGTAAAAACATGGAAATTATCTCATGAATGGATGAATCTAAGATGATTTCCAAGCAAAACATCAAAAACATCAACTGGGGGTGCCTGGGTGGCTCAGATGGTTAGGCGTCTGCCTTCGGCTCAGGTCATGATCCTAGGGTCCTGGGATCGAGTCCTGCACCGGGCTCCCTGCTAGGCGGAGAGCCTGCTTCTCCCTCTGCCTCTGCCTCTCTCTCTCTCTCTGACTCTCATGAATAAATAAATAAAACATTTAAAAACAAAAACAAAAACCTCAACTGGTTTCTCTTAGCTGTATTAAATGAGATACAAGCAGAGAGAGAGAAGTGCTATATAGGGAATTATTCCATTTTCCAGAAGAATTCTAGGTATTATAAAAGAGGCAGGACTTCTGAATTCAACAGTAAAACTGGATCCTCAATCCCAATCTCTCTAGAAAGCCAAAGATTCTCAGATGAGGAAATGGCTTCAATGCAGGAGCAAACCCATGCTGGGCTGTAGGATCCTTGCTAAGCCTCATGACATGATTCAGCTGAAAACCTAAGGAGTTTGAGGATGTACATGGAAAACCCTTCCTGTGAAACAGTAGGGTTCCCATGACAGAAGAAAGGGAAGTATGGCTGTGGCTTGTGTCTAATGGAGTGAACTCCCATAAAGTCAGAGAATCCACAGAATTTTTAAGAGATTTGTATAGATATAAACACTATCAGCTTGACCTGAAAAGTACAGGGATAGTACAAAATGGAGAGAGATCTTTGAATCCTCAAACTTCTGTGGGCAAAATCAGGCCAAGAAAACCACCTATTTGCAAATATAGTTTAGTTTTTACAGGAAAATTAGGATGACTCAAAGGGCAAACTAAGAGAACAGGTGAAGCCAAGAACCACAGAGAATCATCACCACGAAGCAGTACTAAGTTCAAATTGTGTAACTGGGATATCATATGCCCTAACTCATAACTGAAATTTTAAACACCTTATGGGACAAACAAAACACGTAACATAGTTGCATATGGCCAATGTCCCAGGAGTTTTTTACCCTCAGTTTATAAGAAGGATGGAGTCATGTGCTGGAAATCAGGGCCATCCCTAAAAATCCAGGAAGAATGATTATGATTGATACAAAAACTTCAGAGAATGTCAAGATGATCTGTAAGAATATTTACTGTTTCTTGTACATTGTAGATTTACTGTTAAATTCTCCTACTTTGAATTGAATTTGTTAAACTGAAGCTACCAAATAATCGCATTCAAGATCAAAGTAAGAAAAAAGAATTAGAAAATTAAATAAGACACATTAAATAAAAAATTGAAAACTTCAAGATCACTTTATTGTTTGAGTTGAAAGGATCGTAGAGAACCTTAAATCTAATCCATTTATTTTGTTCCAGAAAAGAATGGAAAGCCAGAGAGGTTAAGTGGTTTGTCTAATATCAAACAGGTAACTATTAGCAGAACCACAAGGAGCCCTATCTGCAAACATATGTGAAATAAAGAGACGTCCTCATCTGATAATTGAAGACGGAGTGGAGAAGGGACAGGTCACTTGCCCATCTCTATCCCAACACCAACGGCAAATTTGCATTGGACTGCGTTTTCAGTAGAAAGTGGTCATTTTAATTTAAAATTAGACAGGTTTCTGGGCCTTTGACAGGGCACTGTGGAATGCCTGGGGTCAGGGAGATTTCAGGACCCCTCAGATAACATTCAGAGCCAACTCTGAACAACCAAAACAGAGCAAGGGCAGATTTTAAAATAAGCTCTCAAAAATAAAAGACACTCAAAATAGTCCTGAAGTTTGAAGTCACTCCGTGTAGTCTCCAGTATGTTTGTTGTACTTCCTGACTCAAAGCTTCTATGTGCCTGCAAACTCACATATTTTCCTTGTGCTTTCCAAATGCCGTTACTGCATATAGTTGCCTCCAAAAATCTGAAATTGTCTTTACTTTCATGATAGTGTTTCTCTTGCCACCATTCCCACTGAGACACAATTCTGCCAGCAGAGAAACCGTGAGCACAGAAAGTATCTAAAAATTACAGGAAGCAAATGCATGTTATGTTTCACTTGCAAGATATTTAATGCTCTCTTTTGCCCACATGAGCAAACTACCACCAAAAAAAAAAAAAAATAGTGTTCCTTTGGCATGACTTTTTCAAATGGTGAGATGTTGCACCTGCTAATGAAGGCTCTGTTGGGGGCCTGACCTTCAGTGACAAGGGGTTTTCTAAACTCCTTTGGTTTCAGCCTCTGACTGGGATAGAACCAGATAAAATTCTTACTTAAATGCTAATAAAAAACCCTTTTAGTTGAGAGTTTTGATGTTACCTTTGCACTGTGGATTGGAGATTCTCGCCTAATACATCAATAACAGGCTGGGTTTGTTTTTTTCTCTACCCATGAAGTACACTGAAACTTTTTTGATTTCTTTAATATCATTTGTTAACCAAGGTTAAAACAGACATGACTCATTCTACTGTCGCTAGTAAGGTTGTTTTGTTGTTTCTTTTTTTTTTTTTTTTTAAAGATTTTATTTATTTGACAGAGAGAGAGAGAGGAGAGAGGAAACACAAGTAGGGGGAGTGGGAGAGGGAGAAGCAGGCTTCCCACTGAGCATGGAGCCTGATGCGGGGCTCCATCCCAGGACCCTGGGATCATGACCTGAGCCGAAGGCAGCCACTTTACCAACTGAGCCACCCAGGCGCCCCTTGTTGTTTCTTTTTTAATTGCACAATAATACAGAAGCAAGTACAACTTGAGAATGTTAGAGTCTAAGCTGAGTGATCAAAATCTGATCTTTAAAAAAAAAACAAACTGTGACTCTGACAAAGATCGGGATCAGATGTCCCACTTAATAGAATATTGAAATTTGTCAAAGGCAACAAATAAGAAACAATTTTGCATATTAACAATAATTCACTATGAAATCATGAAGTTGTAGACATGGTGCTTCTTTATTAAGTTCTGAGGATGACCTATATCTGATTCACCACAGGTTCTTCTAACTTTTTCAAATACAGATTCTTGGGCTTCACCCTAGATTTATTGAGTCTCTTTCTTAGAATCCACATTCTAATAAGTTCTGTAACTGACTTAATATGAAATTTTTGAAAATCATCTTTATGGAGGGACACAGAGTACTGTTCTTCTACCCCCTCAAGTAAGTTTAATCTAACTTTGTAGTTAGGGTCTGTCCTCGGGTTAGAGAATTTGTTTCATCATAATGATAGTCAGAAACTGGTCTATCAGATTACCACGCACCAAATAATTCAAGAAGTATTCTTAATAAATGTTGTTTTGTTTAGATCCTCAGCTCTGTAATGCACTAACTTGTCTGTTTCTTTCTTCAGCAACAAAAGCAAAGGCTAAAAAAGAATAGAAATTACTTTATTCACATATTATCAAGACCAAACATACAGATCTCTCAAAGAGTTTCAAAAGATGGTTTTGGAAGAACAGGCTGTATGACACAGAAGTTAATTAAGTAGGCTTGGGTTAATGTGCAAATGATTTGTCCTGAATGACTATGTACGCTCCAGGCTCATTAGTGGAGAATGAGCCTTCTGAGGTAGGAACGAATGGGCAGGTGCACCAGCTTGGCCAGCCACCTTCCTTCTGGAACCCTGCAGAACTCAATTAAAATTGTACTGCCCTTGTGAACGGCGTGCTTTATTAATGTGCTTCCAGTAAACGTTTGCTCTCAACAATCCTAATACAATTTAACGAAAGAGAAGCCCTTACATGAAAAAATGTTGCGTTTCAGAAGGGGCTGAGTTTTATATTCTGCAAATCATTATTGCTACCTCCTCTGGCCTGGAGAAACATGTTTGCTATTACCTACAAAAACGGGGAAGTGTTTCAAAGTAAATATCTGTGAAACAATTACACTGAATGGATCATTGGAAACTTTTACATGTATCTGCATAGTTTTTTTGTGAAGATAGTTAACAAAAATTAACTTTTCATTTATGCCAAGAAGAATTAAATAAACAAGTTACATGAATGTTATAATGTGATTTTAATAGTAAAAACCTGGAAAATATCTGCCTCATCATCTTCAACCCCCAAATAACAAACTATTGCTTATGGTCGTTAAAACACGTAAGTACATCATGCAAAACTGGATTAACCTATCAACGGAAATTAAATTATGACCATTCATTTTGTTGATTTTTATCAATAAATTAAGTATTGAAAGGCTTAGTCCTATTCAGTCAGGTACAGTTTTAATTGGAAAGAGACCCATCACATGGCTCAGGAGTAACTGACCTGAATTGGTAATTCTTGATTTGACAGAACTGTGAATTATTGTGATTTCTCACCCTCAGAAGGCTTTTAATAATAGGCAAGTCTTTATGCAGGAAAATTTGCTTCTTACATTGATTCATTTTTTTTCCTGGAGTGAGTTGAAAGTGGAGAAAGAAAGGCAGATAGTCTATTGTTATCCCACTATTGAGAAAATTAGTCCAGGGAGGGTCCTGAAAGCCAGGTCTAGTAGCGGGAACCAAGGACTCAGCTATTGCTGACTCTGCTGGGTGGGGCTGCTAATCAGACTGCTCTCCCCACGTGACACAGATCAGGTTCCGCTGAGTTGCTCCCCAGAATCAACAGCAGTGTTTTCTACGCTAAAACCTCACACAGTGTTGAAGCCCAGTTGTTCTTAATAATCCCAGAGTCAGGGGCGCCTGGGTGGCTCAGTCAGTTAAGCAACTGCCTTCGGCTCAGGTCATGATCCTGGAGTCCCAGGATCGAGTCCCGCATCAGGCTCCCTGCTCAGTGGGGAGTCTGCTTCTTCCTCTGACCCTCCCCCCTCTCGTACACACTCTCTCTCACTCTCTCTCTCTCTCTCTCTCTCAAATAAATAGAATCTTTAAAAAAAAAAAAAAATCCCAGAGTCAACATCTCAATCCTACATTAACTCCACAGGAAAATGAGCTTGTGGTGAGGAGCCCAGTCTCGTCCCACGGAACCAGCAGAGTACTCCTGGGGCTTGGCAATCTCTTTCTTCCATAGAGAAGACTTCCTCCTCCAGAAACAAATTCTTACCATTGGAAGGAGAAAGACCTTTAAGGCTCACGTTGCTGTTGGAGCAACTAGAGGCCTAAGAGGGTCCCATGTCTGAAAGGTAGAGACCCTGGAGGGTGCTCAGGGCCCGGTGATTCCGTGGCTAGGGGACCATTTCCGGAGCCACACAGATCCACATCCAAACAGACAAAGCAGTTGGAAAAAGCCCAAGCATGGGTTTCTTTACCTGGTAAGATACTATTCCTTTAATCATTCCTACACAAGGGGAGGTAATCAAAATTATGTCGCCACTCAATTATTGAAATCATTTTATAAAATGTAGCATAAAAGAGCACTATTCACAGTAGCTAAAAGATGGAAACAACCCAAATGTCTATTAATGGATGAGTAGATAAACACAATGGGGCATATCCATATAGGGGAACATTATTCAGCTATAAAAAGGAATGAAGTACCCTTACATGTCACACCATGGATGAACCTCGAAAGCATTATGCTGAGTAGAAAACACCAGCCACAAAAAATCAGATAGTGTATGATTCCATTTCTATGAAATATCCTGAAGAGATAAATCTATAGACATAGAAATTTTCTAGTGGTTTCCAGGCGCTGGAGGATGGGCAGTGACTGCTTCATGGGAACAGCATCTCTTTTGGAGATGATGAAAATATGTGGAACTAGACAGAGGTGATTCTTGGGCAACATCATGAATGAACTGAATGTCACTGAACTGTACCCTTTAAGATAGTTAATTTTATGTTATATGAATTTTAAAACTAGGCATATAGTAAATGTTACTCCATTAAAATTTGATTAAACTTAAAAAAGATTTAAGACTTTTAAAAGCACAGGAGAAAATAATAATTTGTTATCTGAAATATTATGGATTCTAAATGACCCCACATTTAAAAATCATATGAATAAATGTATTTAATTAAAACTATGTTCAGCCTCTCTTTCCACAGTACAGTTATTTTTCAAAGGCCAATTCAACAGCTACTGTACTTTCATTTTAAGTTGTATGTGACTTCAACTTAGGGAATACTTACGGCCAAAATAGTATCTTAACAACTGGTCATCCCTCCTTTCCTGCATGCAGGGGTGTGGTTGGTAAAGCATCCCATGCTGGATTTTCCTTTTCACACACAGAAGCAATACAGAAACTCCTCAACCTTCAGCCTTCAAATCCTTCAAACCCTTGCACAAAACAATGTTAGAATAATGTGCAAATGATTGATTCAACATAAAAATAAATACTCAGCCAAGCTCCAAGGTAAGAAAAAAATCTCTAAATGAGAGAAATAGCAATGGAACTCAAAGCCAGATCAGTAAATAGTAGTTGAAGCTCTTTATCAGACTGATGCACCCGTTAGGCGCTGGGATTTTGGCCCCCAATTAAGAACCGTTTTAAAAACTCTAAATCCATTCTTGGTGGAGAGCTAAGACTTTCCTGCATAAACCAAGGAGCCAAAAGGGAATTATCCCTCCCCAGACCAGTAACCAAAACAGTCTGTCCATTCATTCAAGATCTTAACCTAGATGTAGAGCTTCCCGGGCTTGTGATGAAAAGTCAATCTTGAGAATTCAAACCATTAATTTGCCCCATGTATACTCATGGAGCTCAAGTTCTTACCATCTTTCCACTATCCACAAAGTATTAACACCCACCCAAGCAAAGAAACTAATGTAAAAAACTATCTCCGCAGTCCAGGACACACGGTGGACTCTCATAAAAAAAGTTCCCACTGAAGAACTCCTGGCCTCGATTCTTTTCGACGCTCCCGATAGTCACGGTCAGTCGTGCAATAGGATTGTGGTAAATTATGCTGATTTGCCAAGCGGGATCTAGCTTCTAATCTAATAAAGAGAGAAATACAACTAGCAAGTGAACATAACTTTAGGTAAGATACTACTGTAAAATCAAAAGAAAGAAAATATGTGGTCAATTGGAAAGGGGAATTATGAAAAGTGAAAAAATCCCTTATAGTTTGTATTGTATTTTTGAGTTTTCAAATGTCCTTTCTCATCCAATCCTCCCAAAAATCTTGTGAGGTGGACCCCAAAATATCTACTTTTGCAGATAATTGAACCTAGGGTTGGAAGGTTTCAATGACAGAGCAAAACTTGGTGGATTTAGCAGAAGGGGGGCAGAATTTGCCACCCCTAAATATGCCCCTTTGGCATATTATTTGGGGCTGCTTATTTTTAAGAAACAGCAGACATAGGTGAAGCCCTGAAATTTAAGAGGTTGCATTTCTGTAAGAGATATTTACATTTATTTTTTTTTAAGATTTTATTTATTTATTTGAGAGAGCGCGTGAGAGAGCGTGGGAGGGGCAGAGAGAGAATCTCAAGCAGACTCTGCACCGAGCACAGAGCCCGACATGGGACTCCATTCACAACCCTGAGACCATGAACTGAGCAGAAATCAAGGATCGGTTGCTTAACTGACTGAGCCACCCAGGTGGTCCATGTTAGAATTTATACTTAAACATTTTTAAATATGACCTCTTTTTCTTCCATTAAAAAGAGCCAAACACTCTCGCACCATTACCAGAACCAAGATCCCGTTCAGGAAAATCAGAGCGTTTCTTCAGCTGAACTGTCAAAGAACAACAACAACAAAAATGTATGGAACGGAGTTAAACAGGGAAGGAAGACTTTATCTGAGGTTATTGCAAGAGGGGAGAGAGATTGAACTCAATTCTGCTGAGAGAAAATGCGGGAGAGTTTCTACGTGCTGGGGAGCTGGTGGGTAAGCATCATGCTGAACTCTGATTTTCTGTTTCCAGATTATAACCTCCAGTTATTTTTTTTTTAATTTCTCCATGCACATATAGGCATATACCATATGTCTTATTTAAACACAGTAGCTTTTAGAAAATAAGGGTTATTTGTACTTTCTTTTACAAAATATAGGACAGGTCTTCAGAGTGGAAGGGAAGTAAACAATTCTGTCCATGAAAATCCTAATAGTCACCACATGATAGCTGCCGTTTGCCCAGAAACGTCCTCTGTGCATTGTCCTCCTCGTTCCGTGTAATCCGTCCATGATTCCTGGGAAGTGGGTACTATTATTAGACAATTTTGCTGACCAGGACAGTTTAACATCCCTTGACTGAAGTTCAGACAGGGTTCTCTGCGATGCCAGGCCTCTGAGCTCCTTTTGCTCAGAGCATTTCTTTAGAAAACTTGGAATCGTGAATTCTTTCTCTCCCTTTTGAGATGTAAATTTTCTCTCCAGGATCTGGTAGCATCCTTACCTCCCCCTCTCTGGGGGAAGGTAAAAACCTCACTTCTATAAGTGCTAATTAGCACACACACATGGCCTGATCACCCTGACCACCCTCCCCTCAGCGTGATGCTTACCCACGAGCTCCCCAGCACTTAGAAACTCTCCCGCATTTTCTCTCAGCAGAATTGAGTTCAATCTCTCTCCCCTCTTGCAATAACCTTAGATAAAGTCTTCCTGCCTGTTTAACTCTGGTCCATACATTTTTTTTTCTTTGACAGTTCAGCTGAAGAAACTGAGCTGTATGAAGTTTTCTTAACTTGTCTGATACCACCTCCTGATCTGTGAGGCTAGAACTCGATCCTTATTACAATAAGGACAAAAAAGATGCCCAGCGGACACTTTCTGAGCCCTCTACCCTCCACAAGAGAAACGGATGAAAACCAAGGAAATGCTGCAAGGGATGGCTCAGATTAAGTTTCTGTCTGGATTTCACAGGGTGCCCTTTGATACATGGTGAACACCTGTGATTTCACCTGCCCCTGTAAGCTCTGTGCCCTGTACAGACCCAGGTTACACATGGGACAGGACACACACTCCTGGCCTCCTTGGTGGGTCCTCCCAGAGCCTTCAGGGTGGCAGCCTCTTCCTCTGACTCTACTGCCCATTGTGTCAGTCCCAGGAGAGGCAAGGGGACCCTTCAGGAGCCAGCTTCCCCATCAGAGCTAATAACATGGTGGGGGAAGCAGGTAGCCCTTCCCGAGGAGCTGGACCTGCTCTCCACTTGTGGTCCCTGCTCCCCCCCCCCCCCCCGCGACATAAGGAAACCCCCCTCTCTCTCTCTCTCTCTCTCTCTCTCTCTCTCTCTCTCTCTCTCTCATACACACACACACACCACACACACTCACACACTCACACATTTAGCATAATCTCCACAACTTCAAGGGGAGGTCCTGGCTCCTTCCATCCTTTGTGTCTACCCACCCGTTGGCAACCTTCTGGCCGTCTACCACCAGTATCTAAATTCTTAATTAATGAAGTGCTGTCCTCAGACTCAAAACAAAAACAAAAACAAAGACATTTTGTAAAATGACAAATTTGAATACAACTTTTAAGACCTTGGACTCTTTGCCCAAACGCCAAAGTCTTTGCCCACACACCCCTCAGCCGAGCCCCTGCAGGGAGGCTGAGCCCCCAGAGCCTTCTCCCACCTTCTCCACCCCTGACCCCTCAGCCTCCTGGGTTCTCAACATTCTCAAAACAGGAGAAAATTCAGAGTGTTTCTCTTAACGAATCCAGAATCTTTACAGTTTATTTTGTCCAAGTTATCATTTGTCCCCTAAAAATATTCTTTTTAATTTTAAACGAAATTCCATCACCTGCATTCGTTTTAGTCCAGGCTGCATACAGAGAGGCGTCAGCCCAGCTGGAACCCACTGCAGACTCTGGGCCCCACACACCCGAGCAACCAAGCACAAACTTGCATGGTCCCAGAGTGCCATCTACAGTCGAAATGTGGAAATCACAGCCTCCGCGTCGAATGACCTTCTCTTCTGCGAAAAGCTGTGCAAAGTGCCAGGGGCTCACTGTCTTCCCAGAGCGGCCAAATGAACCGGTCGCAATATCCACACACACGGGGGGTTAAGATATAAGAATTAAATGATGTAACTGCATGTTAAAAGGCCCCGTCTGGATACGGTGTGGAAAATGGTCCCGATGGTTCTAGATGGAAACTGGGAGATGCCGAGAGATGCTGGAACAAAGCAACCACCAGTCAGCCGCGGTTCACAGGGTAAGGAGGTGGTGAGACCTTCTCCCTGAATATGTTGTGAAAAGGAGCCGATGGGATTTGCTGAGCGGCTTGATGTAAGATGAGAAAGGGAGGAGTCCCAGACAATTCCAAAGTATTTAGCCTGAGCAGTGAAGAAAACTGTATGGTCATTTCCTAACTTGGGACATATTTGGTGAATCTCAGTCTAATGTGATCCTATAACTGTATACATAGAGTCGTATGCCCGTGGGCTCAAGGCACCTCTCTGAAATAGGCCCTGAGGGTCCCAGGAGAGCTGTTGGATTAGGCAGAGGGGTCATGGAAACTCATCAGTGCCATAAATATGCTCCAGAGCTTAGAGGATTTGTCTAGAGCAATGGCTCAGAAAAAACACACGTGAGTCCTTTACAAAGGTCTGCCCAGCAAAATCAGCCCAAACCATAGCCCCCTAGGTTAACCCCAGTTCTCTATTACAAGAGGTTCAAAGAAAACTCAAGAGCCATGCAAACCCCAATAATCTAACTCTCCACGCCTGGGAATGCACTAAAGCCAGCATCCATGAAGCTCCTGGGTAATGGGTCAGTTTTGGTCAGTCTTACCCAGGACGCTCTTTGCAGCTCCTGGGTGCTCTGAGTAATCTGAGGGCAGTTAGGAGTCCCTCTCCCCTGAACTTTGATTATGCTCTCCGTGCAGCAGAGACAGCATTCAGCAGTGACAAGCCAGAGAAAGAGGTGCCCTTCTTGTAAAGGGTTATCATTCGGTCTAAGCTTAGCTGCCCCAAACTTACGTAGATGCACCTAGTCATGGATCCGCTGCATTTTCCCCCAAAGCAGCTCCCTCAGCCCCGTGTGTTCCAAGTGGGGACTAGCGCACACACTGTGCTTGCGGAAGGCCTGAGTTCAGATGTTCATATGTTGTGATCTTTCTTAAGGACCCGATATGTGCCCGGGACTGTGCTCGATTCATGGGTTGAATGATTAAGACAGTCCCTCTTTCAAGGAATCTGACGGAAGAGAAAGCCA
Source organism: Mirounga leonina (assembly GCF_011800145.1). Classification (NCBI taxonomy): domain Eukaryota; kingdom Metazoa; phylum Chordata; class Mammalia; order Carnivora; family Phocidae; genus Mirounga; species Mirounga leonina. The sequence continues at coordinate 18,754,753 of NW_023270380.1, forward strand.
AGATGCAAGAAAAGCAGTGATAAGATTTTACTTGTGAGATTTAATGAAATAACATGTGCTTCATACTCTGCTTAGCATGTAAGCACACATTAAATATTAGCTTCACCCAGAATCTCAATTCAATCTCAGTTTACCAAAATTAAAAAGAGGAGGAAAAGAGGGCCCTCCTTCTGTCCCATTTCCTGCAGCATAATTCAGTCCTCAGGCCCCCCCATCTTTCGAAGCCCCCTTTCCTGCCTGTCCTACCCCCCCTTCAGCTGCCTGGTCCCCTCCTCTAGCTCGAGGACACCTCTTGCATCTGTCCCTGCCTTCCTTGCTCACTCCCCATTACTCTCTACCCAAATCGGGTAAAGCATTCACCCTGACATTTCAGGCCCCAAGACAGCTGCATCTCCAGCACAGAGCCATCCCCTGCCTCGGCCAAACTGGGTCTCACTGGCCCCAAATTACCTCCTGCTTCACTCTTGCTTTGCTGCTGCTGAGAACCCCTCCCCACCGTCTTAACCAGTAGAGGGCCTATTCATTTTTAAACATCTAACTCCTCCACAAAAACTTCTCTTATTCCCCAAATCGGACATGGTGTTTTTCTCCTTTGGACCTGCCTGGAATTTTCTTCATATCCTGTTTTGTTATTTCATATCCTACAATTGAATTCTTTTTCATCTCTTCTGCACCAGCTTGTACATTTCCCACAGGCCCATTCTGTGCCGTCCACCTCCAGCTATGAACATGTCTGGAGAAATTTAAAAGGAAGACAACGGCTACAGAGAGCTTTGGGAATAGATCGTTGGCATGCCAAGGGAAAGAGATGGCCTTTCGTCCTCAAGTCTACTGTGGAAGGCTTGGTGAGACCTCTCCCAGAGCTCGTGTGTCCCTCCCATCTGGAGAACTCACCCTCGGAGAAGTTTGGAGGCCAGCATTTGGCCCTGTCAGGAGCTGCTGACCGGTGAGTCAAAGGAGAGGAGGGTGCATCGGGAGGGCTGTAGTCTCAGAGTTCGTGAGGGCAAATGAGGGTGTTTCCTTGAACTAGAAATGCCTCAGGAGAGAGAGCATCGCAGAGCCAACCATCCTGCCCGACAGGGATGCGGAGGAGTAAACAGAACTCTGGAGATACCACCGGATGGCCGGGGACCGAGGAAGGACTCGCAGCAAGCTCAGAAGAACACAGGTCCCACCTGATGGGACGGCAGGTGCTCAGCCCCAGTTACAGGAAGTGGGACCGCAGTGGAGGGGGGACTGGAAATCAGTCTGTGAAGAATCGACAACAGAAAAAGTCAGCTTGTCCCCAGAGCCCCACATCCCACTGATGAGCAATCTGCGGGGGTAAGCGCTCTCTTGTTCCCTTTCTCTCGTGGACCTGCCAACCCTGGGGTTTCGGAAACCATAGTCAGGAGGATAGTGGAAGGAGAAAGAGAAACAGTAGGTGAGGAGCGAGGGGAAGCCGCCCACGTGCCCTTCTCTAAATGCATGTTCCCTCTCTTGGTCAGGCTTGAGCTGGGGGACAGGGAGGAGGGGGGTCAGTGTTTTAACTCTCACACAGGAGAGGTCATCTTCACCGCTGTCTTACCCAAACCTAACCAGGGACTTGGAGGGATGGAGAGGAGCACGAGGTGTGAAGCTTCATGACTGCACCCCAGAGCCATGCTTGCCAGAGGCTACAGTCCAGTGAGAACTCAGGGGCTCAGCTGTTGGCATCGCTCTCTGTCCCTGTGTGCTGGTGCATCCCACATGCAGGATGCTCATGTCTTTACTCCATTCAGACCGTTAGAAAGCCCACCTGATGGCCAGGAAGCAGGGATGACACAGCCTCTGTCACCAGGCGCCGACGGGGACCAGGAACAGTGGAAAGAGGCTGACGTGCTTGGTAGAGAGGCGCGAAGTGCCTCCAGAAGAGAAAAAGGACCAAATAGTGTCTGTAGAGTTCAGGAGGCAACACAGCAGAAGAAATGGTTGAACTGCTCCAGATACGTTTGTCAACTTTGAACTGTTTGCCTTTTGCTACCTGGAAAATACGCAAATTTGGAAGGGGCAGGAAATCTGGATGGTCCCGCTGGTGAAGGCCAAGAAAATGCTGGTGGGAAAACCCTGGGTTTCAGTCTTGCTGTGCATGAGTAGGGCTGAGGCTCCCAGCTGCGGAGAGCCAGCCGTGGGGGTGCCTCGCTGGTGCCTCCCCTCAGGCTCCCAGAAATACTCCCCTACTCCACTGCCCAGGATGCCATGGAAACCCATTTATTGTTTTATCCGAAGAGTCTGGTAAAATGCAACTATCTCTGAAGAAGGCGTAGATGACTCCATTTCCATTAACATCTTAGCAGGAAGGCTGTTGGACTGTTTCGTGAGGACAAGTTTTGATACAGAAAAAGGTGGCAATGCATGACATCTCAGGCTGCCAAAGGAAAGCCACAGAGCCCTTCTCCCTGGTTCTCCAGAAAACAGCCTCTTTGACCCTGAGACCTGCATGCAGATGAAGAAGGGCTTGTCCTGGGGAGCAAGACCTAGGAGGGCTGAAAGAAGCAAGGTTGGGCAGAGATGGTGCTGAACTACATTGCAACAGAGGCATCTGCGGACCCGGTGCAAACTCAGACTTGTCCCTACTGAGGCAGAAGGCCAGGCTGCTTTGAGGGAGAAAGGCAGCTCCTGTGCGCGGCCTCAGCCATGAGTCCCTCAGCAAGTGGCGGCAGAGGGTGGGGCTGGGTGCTTTCCCTGCAGTGTTCACCGCAGGCTCCATGGAGGCCTTCGAACCAGAAAATAGAGATCCTGTCCACAGCTGAGCACAGACTCCCCTACTCTATCACTCAGCCACATTTTAGTAGTTTATTTCTCTACTCATTTGAAGTCCTCCCAGTATTAGCTGTCTACAGTTTCCTCCAGCTCCTGAATATTCAAGCCTCTTCTCAGGCAAACAAGTAAGAAATGTTATTTCAGGGTCAAGAGATCAGATAGAAAATGAGTCAGAGATTAAAGGAAGTATGGGGCTTATTGGCCCCTCTGCTCAGGAGCACCTTTCTGAGGACTGACCCGGGACACGCCAGGAACAGCTGGTGCTCAAAGATGCCTTCGTGCACATCACCAGGATGCCCTCGAGGTCTGATATCTAATTCTGTAGGTCTCTGGATGTCATTAAAGAGTTTCGTGGGCCAGAAATTCCCATCGTACATTCTCCAGTTGTCTAGTGCCAGAAAATTTGCTGCAGTCCATGGGCCAAGCATTGGAATTGGAAGAAGCTGTTATCCAAAGGCCCTTCGTGGGCAAACAATGCCTGCATCCATTTGTTCACCAAACATCTCCAAACATTTCCAGGAAATGTGGTTGGCACTGGGGATAAAAAGATAAGCAAGACGCAGGGAGCTTTGTAGGGCCTCAAAACCCTCATAGATAAGGCATGGGTGGGCTTAATGCTTTCAAGCAGGGCACTACCAACCTGTTGGACAGGATACCATTCACAAGGCCAAGGCAATCCGTGCTTCCAACAACGCACTGAGCTCTGCCAAATTATGCTACGTCCTCACCCACATCTCAACAGGAAACACTATCACCAACCCAAGATGTGATTCCCCTGAAATAGGGCAATATATAAACTCCTCTGCATTAGCAGGGAGTTTTGTGACTCTTAACGATGGGCTCTGTGATGGTTAGTTTCCAATCTCCTGGCTACCAAGCACATTGTACCTTCATGCCAGGCCCTTTCTTCCAAGACAAGGTCAAGTCATTGGAATCTGCTCCAGTTTGAGCAAGAACACCGAGATTCAGCTGTTCTGACCAGGAATACTTCCACATCTCAAATTCTGGCTGCATGTAGGAAGGAATTAGAACGTACAGTTGCCCGTTCATCTGCTTAAATTTTCAATCAATAATTAATCTGTAGCTCCAAACAATATAATTAATGTACGTCACTGAACATGTAATTTTGCACTATTCAAATCAGCAAAATGGAAATTAAAATTGTTAAGATCCCTCATCTCCATGAAGGAGAGCTTTCCTAAAGGTCTCTTTTATTTGCAGATGCGTCATTAAAGAAATTACCAAGGAGCTCTTACCAGTTCTGCAAGTGCTGTTGAGGGCTACCTTGTGTGATGTGAATGTGTGTTCACAGTGGGACGTATGACCAGATGGCTCAGAGGAAGCCTGAAAACAGAAGGCCTAGGGAGCCAGGGTAAATGATTTGTACTTGATTCTCTAGGAGGTGACGAGCTAATGAGGCCTTCCGAGGAAGCCAGAGGTCTGGTGAACACAGGGTTTTGAGTAGACCAAGGATAGAAGGGGGTGCAGAGGGAACTAAAGGGGAGTCTGGGCAGAGTCTAGACTGTGACCTGTTTCCAGCAGACACAGATGGTGGCATATGAAGAGGAGCAGAACATAGATGTAAAATAAAGGAAGGAATTCGGAGAAAGAAATCCAGTGTATTTGGATTCTGATTTTTCCCTCAAACTTTCTTACCTGCTCGATCACTTACTAACTGAGCTACCTTGGGGAGTTCAGCAGCCTTTCTTGTCCTCACTTTCTTCATTTGTAAAATTAGGATGCTAATAATACCTACTGTGAAGGTACTAGTCTTGTGGTATTAAATGAGGCAAATATTGATAGAGGGAGAGGAAATAGAATGCCTGCCACATAGCAAGTGCTTAATAAAGTATGGCTAATATTATCCTTAGTAAAAATACAAATGACATAAACCTAATATTTCCCTCTTGGATAATATTCAAGCTTTAGGATTCACCATATTTTTAAAGGTTCCAGATGCATTTAAAAATACATTTCTATGTATAGAACATCTCTGGAAGGTGCACAAGAAAGGTTAACAGTGAGTATCTGGTGGAGGAGAGGACTGGGGGAAGGAGAGAGTTCTCACTTACATTCTTCAGTATTGGTGAAATATTTTCTACCACGTGCATGTACTACCTATTCAAGAAGACAATTATTTAAAAAGGAGTCACCAGTGGCCACACAAGAAAAGACTTGGTACATGAAAGCTGGATGTTTACCTACGGAGAGAATAATGACATTAAACCTAGCGTGTGCTGAGCACGGAGGACGTGGCACGTGGCACTGTTTGCGGTGTGAACGCCCTCGATCAATGCCCATAACGCCACACGAGGTCAGTGCGAGTGGTGTCCTCCAGGATAGACGATGTATCATCACCGTCCCCGAGTTACAGAGAAGGCACAGCAAGGTTTAATAACTTACTAAACTTTGCTCAGCTAATTAGTAGCTGAGCCACGCCCGGCCCCCAGAAAGTCTGTCTCCACAAATCTACACATTCGCATACATACACATCGTTTGTAAAGACTCCAAGTATGTGCACAGTGAGCAAATGCTGGGTGGAATCTTGCATGGGGTCCTGGGACAGGAAAGAACCACTGGGGAAAACTGAGGAGATCCAAAATAAAGTCTGTATTTGGTTGTAAGTATTACACCTATGTTAATTCCTTAGTTTTGATGAAGGTCATGTGGTTTCATAAGATACTCACGTTAGGGAAGCGGGGTGAAGGGGGGCTGTCTGAATTTTTCAATACATTTAAAACTATCTCAAAATAAAGTTTTAAAAAGCTCCATATGATCACCGCTGCCAAGCGTGAGTGCGATTTCAGAAAGATGTTTCTGCAAGGAGAAACACTTCATTTGTGTCCAAGTTCTGGTCCATTCCCTCCTGGACCAGCCCAAATTCCAGGACCCAGAGACTGACCACATCTGGACAACCTATTGATATCTCTGGCATTTTGGAGGAATTTACATATTGAAACCATTTCACAGGAGAAAGAATAAAAATCTAATCCATCTTTAAAAGAATACTAATAAATATCTCTGGTGCCAGAAGATGCTGGAGATATCGATCCTCTTCACATCCAAACTAAACCTCAGAACACAACACAGTGAATAGTAAGTATTTTCCTCCTTCTTCTAAGATGTTGCAGCTCCTCTTTTGATGTGTCTGCTCTGTACCTGCCAATGGAAATATTGAATATATGAGGGAGAAATGAAGCCAAGCTACTGATCAGTGAAATTGGGTGCAACTAGGTAGAAGAGCTTCACTGCTGAGAACTCCAGGAAACGGCAACATCGCTCAGAGCGTGCAGGATTCTGCTGTGGAAAATTTACATTACTTGGACGCCTGGCTGCATGAGGCTGGCTCAGGGGATAGGTTATTTTAGGAGCCTTGTAAAGCTTCTGTACGATGCTGGGTCCATTGCTCTCCAATGAAATAGGACTAGAGTTTGGAAGAAGAGTGGCCCAACTGTGGAACTGGACTTCGTTTGCCAAGATATTCTATTAAAATGCACTTTCTAGAAAATACAACTATGTAATATTTTTTGGTTGTCTTTAGAGAACTACTTAATTTCACAATCTTATGTTTAACTGACATCACAGGCAGAAACTCAAGGCAAAGCTAATGTCACAAATATATGCATAACCCTAAACCATAAATGTTGCAAATGACTCTAGGACGTTCATTGAAGCATAGGATTAACTCTTGGCTTTGTTTAGCTGTAGAGATCATAAGCCCCTAGGATGAAGTTCTGATCTACTTACTACTCATTTAGCTTTCAAATTAAGACAGGTAAAGGTGTACATTGTGGTTCAAAGTCTCAGGATATCTGTGAGAACGTCTATAGCAAAGTTGTTTTAACTTAATTACTATCTACTTGAAATCTGCTAAGAGAGTAGATCTTAAATGTTCTCACCAGCAAAGAAAAGGAGGGGGGTAAGCATGCAAGGTGACGATGTGCTAACTAACCTTATTGCGGAAATCGCAATGTATACATGTGTCAAATTGTGACATTGTGCACCTTACATTGATACAATGTTGTCAATTATATCCCCATAAAGCTGGAAAAAATTAAACAAATACATAAATTTTGAATTGCTATTTGTTTTGTAGAATCATTATCAATTCACTTTGTAGTGTGTTGTTTTGTTGACCCTATGGTACATAGAAAAGTGTATTTGCATCAACAGTGCTTTTGACCTATAATTTTCTAATATCTACACTTTCATGAATTATGTATGTATCAGAAAGAAGTGTATGAATTATATGCTTATTGCTCAAGCACACGTGTGTATGTATAACCTCCCAGAATGTATTTGTTCAGTAGCACATCAATACCATCGTTTTCTAAAAGTAGGACTAGTGTGGGGTTGGGGGTTGTAGGAAGGGGAGTCCAGGGTCTGTCGCTCCTTGAATATTAGGCATCTACTCCTGAAGGAGTTGATCTTGAACCCTTGGGCATCCAGCTGCCAGTCACACCATCAATCTCTGCATGAGGGGAAAGGCCCTATGTTCTGTCAAGAAATCCATGCTTTTGCAAGGGAAGGACAGGATTTTGTTAGAATACCACAGGACATTTATTCCCCAAAGAAGAATCATAGATATTTCTGGTTTCCTCTCTAAACGTTTGCCTGCTCAAACTAAATGAAAAATATACTTCTGAAAAATTCCTAAACAAGTAGAAACCACCACCACTGCTTCACCAAAAAGAAATTTGAAGTTCTTTTCTATACCAACAGTTGATGAAATGTTAAAATGGCAGGAATTTTACACATGACTATTATGACACCTTTTCATTTATCAATGGAAAAGAGGAGACACTGGACAGTTGCCCTTGTTCTGAACATAGTTCTATGTATGTACAGGCCAGTGATTCCAACTTAACCACAATCAAAATTAAGCAAGTAATTGTGCCTCTACAAAGTTATAACTAATAATCAGAAAGAAACATACAACAATTAGCAAGTTGACTCAAATATCTTGGTTGTATCTCCACAAAATTAGTCTATTACACAAGAGCTTAGGTTAAAAATTTGTATTAACGAGTCCTTAGCATTGAAATTTGACTAAATACTTACCAAATAGGAACTTTCCAGCATAATTCTCCACTTGAGGCTAAATTTACCAACTGTACCTGCTGTCCCACATTTATTTATTTATTGCTGGCACTTTTAAATTGGAACTATTTCTCCCCTTCACTTATTCCTCAGGATTTTTTAATGGACCAGGAGGTGAAAAGTACAATACAATTAACCCAGAAATTCAAATTTAAAAATCAAATATTTGGGTGGTTTTTTTTTTCAGGATCTTTCCCTGAGGAAACATAAGGTAGGATTTGTAAGTTTCTGATGTGTTCCAGACCGTGGTAATTTTCTCAACTTTTGTCCAACTTCTAACTACACAGCGTCTCTTGACTGCCAAGTCAACCCTGGAGCCCCAACTTGACTAATGACTCACCACAGCCTTGAAGTTCATCCCATTCTCCGTGACCCACACACTCTGAAGAACTGGTTTTCAAGTTACAGCCTCTACTCCTGGAGACCCAAGATGCCCACGTCAATGCATCACAGAGACTGAGAAATGCCCAATTAAATGACCAGAACCAATGAGATGCCAATGTCCTGCAGCCATGCATTTCTTTGTTCAAATCCCAAATATGCCAATGGCTTTCCATGTAACTCCTCTTAGCATCAGTTTCTTCATCTATAAAATGGGAATAAAATCAGCTACTTTACAAGATTGTGCTGAGGATTAAAAATAATGATTGTAGTTGTCTTATAAATGTCCAGTGTGTAGTAAACACTCAACAAATGGTGGTCAATAGCTGTAAATGTTGGTAAGCTAGAGGAAGGGAGATGGATGGGGGCTCTAGGGATGCCTCCGTCCAGGCATATTTTGGTACATTTGCCTCGTGGGAATGCGGGTAGTTCCTAGCACACTAATGACCACTTTGCTTGGATGTATTTGCTATATCATGATAGGAATTAGCTGCCCAGTGATGACTCTGCTCTGTGGTCAGGAATATCACCTACTTCAATCCCACATGGGTTCTGCTTGACCCAAGTGAAACAAAGCCAAAGACCGTGGATCCTCCTATAAATAAACGGCCAAGACTTGGACTGTGTCAATGCCCACATTCTACCTTCAGCACTGAACAAATTACTCCTGTAATAAGTGCTCCACAGTCTTTCTTAGTGAATGGCAGAGGAGCCCCACATAAGATTGGGGGAAAGCAGAGTGCTACAGAAGGATCCTGGGAATGAGACAGACTTCCACCCAATCCTAACCCTACAACTTAGTGACCCTCAGCTCAGCAGCACTCACTTGTGTGAGGCCAGCACATCATACTGGCCTGTCATTTAACACACTTATTCAGATAGCACGAGTCCCCAGTTCCTGAGCCTCTTTTACCTCCTTACCTCCGTCCTCATCTCCAAAATGGACATTCCTGCTTCCTCAGGCTTGTTGTTGGGTTGAGCAAGATTATTTATACAGATAAGCAAGATGGTAGAACCCTTATATTGACAGATAACTATTCTCTTGTCTTTATTCACTGTTATAACACAATCTTCTCTCATGTTTTGGAACACTCGTTTTGCTCTTGTTTTTCATTTACTGTCATTAAAAGGGTAAGCGTACCACCTCACAAATCTCTGGGCCAGAACCTTTGCTCTAGCAGCACCCCCGGGCAGAGTCTGGGCATCATGGAGTCCCCACAGGGCCGGAAGTCAAGGATGCTGACATCACAGGCGTTTTCCTGTGAAATGTGAAGAACAAATGACATCCCTGCATCACCTAGAGGTCAGTATTCCACGAGTTCCATCTAACATTCACCACGAAGTCTATTCAACTGACAGCCTCAGCACAGAATTATTTTTTTTATTTTTTATTTTTTTTTATTTTTTATTTTTTTATTTTCTTTATTTTTATACCTCCATCATGTACTAAGGCATATGTGCTAATGTAACCTCTGTGTTCATTTCACTCTAAGCACTAAAGACAGTGCTTTTCCAGGCTCAACGCGGCCCCTTAAAAATGACTGGATTTCAGCTACAAGACGGGATGGACTGGATGTGCTGAATTCCCATTGGTTAACTGATGATATTAATAATGGGCATACGGAGTATTGTATGTGCTGTGCTTTACCTTTACTTATGGTTATTTATTGAATCCTCACAGCTACTATCATCTCTGTTTTCCTGATGAGAGAACTGAAGCACAGACAGGTTATGCAACTCGCCCATGGTCACACAGCTGGGATTTGAACCTCGTTCTCTGCAGTATCACTGCGTCTGAAAGATCACAGAGAAAACACGGGAACGATCATCTAAGCTGCGCTCACACAACACTGAAGAATCAGTTACAGGGCAACACAGCGCCATCGACTCCTCTCTCAACCTCAGGGACTTTTGACGGAGCATGTCGGCTCTGCCAGCTACTGGCTCTTTACCTTTATTTTTGGGTAATTTTGCATGGGAGCCTGGTCTTGATCGTTGAGGGGACTGAGTGCTGCGTGGGCCTCCACAATAGAACACCTGTGTCAGTGAGTCCTTCCTTGAGGTCCCTCTGCAATTAGTTGCATGGAATTTTGCTTTTGCTAAATACTCTGAGACAATATCACATCCCGACCCCTGTCCCCCACCAACCTGCCCGGCGTTCCCGATAGTCGTCAGACACGCCTGTCCGGTTCTCTGACTTGCTACAAGAGTATTGGAATAATGTGGGACAAGATTTAATTCGCAGAGAAAAAAATATATAAAATACATATATACGTAAATATATATATGCATAAATATATATATATAATACAGACTTTAAGGAAGATGAAGAGGTACAGAATGCAGTCATTGCTGTCAGTAATTCCAGGAGCCACAGGAAATTCCTGTCTTTGTTGTTACGGTCCCCGTTCTTGACTGTTAGAAGGTGAAGGAGAGACAGTGAAGTACCCTCCAGACCAAGAAACCACTTTGAGACCAAAAGAACAAAGCAGGCCACCCCATCCCATTTACACAGACTTTCAGGCTAGCTTACTGATGGAGGGGTCAGGTGCACACACAGTCCAGGCGCTGCACAGCTATTCTCCCCAAAGCCTGGACCTTCATCCACAGCTGTCAAGAGCGAGGGTGTTGTGTGGAGGTCACAGAGTAAAGGCTAGAACAAGCCTCCACTCGGGTAGGGCAAACGCTAACCTCTGCGGCCCCAAACACAGAGATGGAATGGACGTCCTACATGGACGTCCTCTACCCTGCCTCCATGTCCTACAGTTTCCTTTCCCAGAACTTGTGCGGATCTTCATTGGCCCTCAGGCCCACCGTCCCACCTTCGCTGCAATGCCGAGAGTCTCAGGGTGTGTGTAGAAGACATCACAAGGCTGCTTTGTCCTTGGCATCTGGCGGCTCAGACACAAGATTTTGAAGAAGAGAGAAAGTGAACAGATAAAGGGCTGGTATCCAAAATGTATAAAGAACTTCTCAAACTCAACACCCAAAAAACAAATAATCAAGTCAAAAAGTGGGCAGAAGATATGAAAAGACACTTCTCTGAAGAAGACATACAAATGGCTAACAGACACATGAAAAAATGTTCATCATCATTATCCATCAGGGAAATCCAAATCAAAACCACACTGAGATACCACCTTACACCAGTTAGAATGGCAAAAATGGACAGGGAAAGAAACAACAAATGTTGGAGAGGTTGTGGAGAAAGGGGAACCCTCTTACACTGTTGATGGGAATGCAAGTTGGTACAGCCACTTTGGAAAACAGTGTGCAGGTTCCTCAAAAATTTAAAAATAGAGCTACCCTATGACCCAGCAATTGCACTCCTGGGTATTTACCCCAAAGACACAGATGTAGTGAAAAGAAAGTCCATATGCACCCCAATGTTCATAGCAGCAATGTCCGCAATAACCAAACTGTGGAAAGAGCCGAGATGCCCTTCAACAGACCAATGGATAAAGAAGATGTGGTCCATATATACAATGGAATATTACTCAGCCATCAGAAAGGATGAATACCCAACTTTTACATCAACAGGGATGGGACTGGAGGAGATTATGCTAAGTGAAATAAGTCAAGCAGAGAAAGTCAATTATCATACAGTTTCACTTATTTGTGGAACATAAGGAATAGCATGGAGGACATTAGGAGAAGGAAGGGGAAAATGGGGGGGAAATGGAGGGAGAGATGAACCATGAGAGACTGTGGACTCTGAGAAACAAACAGGGTTTTAGAGGGGAGGGGAGAGGGGGGATTAGTTAGCCTGGTGATGGGTATTAAGGAGGGCACGTACTGCATGGAGCACTGGGTGTTATATGAAAACAATGGATCGTGGATCACTACATCAAAAACTAATGATGTATTGTATGGTGACTAACACAACACAATAAAATTAAAAAAAAAAAAAAGAAGAGAGAAAGTGAGGCTGGGATATTTCTCACCAACTCTGTCCCCCAGCGTCACTGTGGGGTGGAGACAACCCTCCCTCACATCACTCCGGGTGCTGGTGACTGTGCAGACCCCCTTGCATGTTCAGTAAAATCTCTCCACACCTTGTGACCCCTCCCTTACTAAACTCTCCTCAAGTCACCCACTTTGAGTGTGCACGCACACCTGTTTCCTGCAAAGACTCTGACACAGCTGCTTTGAATTTCTGCTTCATTTTGCTTCATTTTGACTTTGTTCCACGCAGAGGACTCATCCTGACACTTCATGATGTATTTTGGCCCAAGGCAACTCAGCAACCCTTCACTGGATGCCCCCAATACACTTCACTGTTCACTGAAGACAGTTGACCGGGACGTGGGCTTTGCCCTGAAGAAAGCTGGTCTAATCACCCGAACAGGGGCATAGAGAGGGTACCCCAGAGTCACTCCCAAAACTCATGCTCTAACCTGCAACAACTTTAAAAAGAAAGGCAGTGCTGTTAATTACACGAGGACAGTAAGTATCCCAAGTTCATCCTAGATGTAAAGGTCACCACATGATACCATCGTAAGCACTCACATAGGGTCATCGCAGGTGAGCAAAACTGAGCCTCCGAATTCAGCCTTGAAGAGGGGTTGACAGGAGGCTCCCTGCATCTGCCCCCTGAGGACCCCACTTCTCTACACATCGTGTGTCCCACCATCTCCTTTACTAGACACCCACTGCGGCCACGGCTGATAGCTTGAGAAATTGGGGTGAATGACACCCTTATTTCAACAAGAAATGAAAGATTCACTCTCTGACCTCAGAAACAAAATATGTTTTTAAGTATATATTTAAATATACACACAATGACAACCTTTGTAGCTTGTATATCCCTCAGTCCACAAATTAAAGAATGAAAGCCTCATTACTTTGTAAGATTTTATGATTCCACTAGACAGTGGGCACATTATTTGAGTCAATCCAGGTCCCCACAAGCCCATTGTTAGGATTTGCATGTATGAGGGTAAGGTTCCATAGTACTAAGGGTGTAGAGGTCATCGGTCCTTGACGCTGTCAGTCATCCATTGCTGAGTGGTGTCTGCGCCCCAATGTCACCCCTGATTTCTCCTCATTCTCGCTCAGTCTTTGAACTCTGTCTATTCCGCTCTCTGACACACAGGGATCCCCTGGGGCTGGATAAGTGGACTATAGGCAGGGCACAGGGCTCCTTCTCTGAATTTCACTGGCTTTAATGTACCAGCATTAAAGAGATGAATCAGAGAGGGTGCTTACCCTCTGGATGTTCAGAGCTGGTTAGGAATTGCAGAACCAAGAAAATGATTTTTCCAGTGGAACCAGTACTTTTGGAGAAAGGGGCTTCTCAGAAGACTACAAAACTGAATAGAAAACAATGTGCTATTTGTGGATACGTGGACATTAATTCTGCTTTCTCCCTGCCATTTTTTCAGGGATCAGGACTGTTATAAACAATCCTTGAGACAGAAGCAGATGGATTGCCAGAGTAAGTTTTGTTCTAAACAGTTCAAAACCTGCTGAGCAAGAGCCCACCACATGCTTTGCTTCATTCTTGGTGCAGCAAGAACCGAGGCATCCGGATTTGGCCAGATTCCATCAGGAACGTGTCACTAGCTCCCTGATGTGTTCTCGGGGAGACCCACTGTCCCGGCACGTCCACTGAGGCGCAGGGTTCTGGGGCAGTAATCACTGCGGGATGCATACCCTGCTGTCCCGTATCTTCGGGTGACAGCTCGCTCACAGAACAGAGCGGGAAGATAGTCTGAAGATCTCTGCTGAGTGAAATCACATGGAAACACGGCGACGTGCCTCATTCTGCGGGACAGGGGGGCACCTGAACTCCCAGCTAGCTCCATGCCAGACCCACTTAGGAATTAACTCTTCAACTTGCTGCAAAGGGTAAAATGGTTAATATATGGTCATTTTCCCTTTCTCTCATGAAAATCATTAAGAACTAGGATCTTTATGACATGTTTGGAGACAACGCACTCTGTGCTGTAGTCATTGGGCATGAAACCTCACAAGGGCACAGTGGAGACTCAGCTCCATTTTCAGAGAACTTCTGTTACCCAGGCGATCCTGAGGATTAAAGCCCCATAAACACCAATTTATATACAGATAGATAGAATCTGCTCTCGGTCGTAAAATGACGGTGGCAGCTTATCACCCACATAATCCCACGGGGTAAGTAAACCAGCCAAGATCTAGGAGTCTGAGAAACTTGCCGTTCAGACTGAAATAATTGGCTGCTCTGTTATCCTCTGGCTCGTTATACGTTCTTACTCCCTAAACAAAAATGGTATTCTGAATATTGAGGGGCTTTTATTTCAAAGGGATGAGTTAAAACTTTCTGATAATGTTATGAAGATATCAATTATTAAAGTGTCACGAGTTTGAAATATATAGGATCAGCCCAAAACTTACTGTTCTGTCTTCTGAGTTGGTCCCCAGGATTCTCAACAGCCAAAAACTGGATTTTATCAACACACATAAACAGGTTTTTAAATATACGACACAAACAGAGTCAGAGTAATAGATAAAAATGGTCTGTGGTCATCGAAACGTTAAGACATCTGCTTGTTATTAAAAGTACCATATGCGGCTGGAAACATTCTGTGGGAATCAAGTCCAGGACAACCAAAAGACCAGGTACAAAAGCAGATGAGAAGTAGCAAAGGCTTTGGAAGAAAAGTAAAAATTACAGATATTTTTTCCAAATGAAATCCTGGTGGAATAAATTCAGCACCATATTTTGAGAATGAAACCCCCTAGCAGCGTATGAAGACAAGGATTCCTGTGCATGGCAACAGAATCCACAAAATGCCTACAACAATGATATAGTCAAGTCATCCTTTTAGAAGAGAAGAGGCTGATACCATGCGTGAACAAGTTGGAACGGAAGGTTCTAGATAGTGCAGAAGGAAGGACGGCAAGAGGGAGAGAAGAGTGAGGGGAAAGAAGAGAGAGAGGGGAAGGGAGGGCAAGGGAAGGAGGAAAGACAGAAGGAAGGAAACAGGGAAGAAGGAGTGAGGACTGGGGGGAAAGAACAGGATCAGTTTTTGCAAATAGTGACTTTTCTACACAGAAAATTCAGGAGACTCTGCATGTTACCCAGCGGCCCTTGGGGCTCTCCGAGCACGAGAAACTGACAAGAGGCCAAACAAGAGTTTCAGGTAAGGCTTTCCTTGGGGCTTGTGCTGGAGCCGGAGGGGGACCCAGAAAGGAAGGAATACTGGCATGGATGCCCCAGGCGGAGGTCAGAGGTCGGGTGGGGTTCAGTGAAGAAACTGAGGAGAGGACTGTGACCCCTAAGCATGTGGGGGCAGGGATGTATTAGCACCTGCACACTTATCCATCATGCTTCTTCACGCACTGCATATCTAATGAACGTGTTACATCTCCAGCCCTGGGTGTGATTTTCAGCTTAATGATGAGCGAAAAAGTCTGTGAAAGGTCAGTGCTGGGTCTACCCAAATGTAGGCTGGTTTGGTCCGGTCTTGGCAGGTCTTTGTGGTCAGCATCCTCCTTACAGTAAACATCCTCCCTCCCTCCACATTCCTGCAAGATATGCCACTCAAGGGCATAGTATTTTAGCTTTTCTCTTTTTTCTTACAAAGAATGCTGGATTTTGCCATCAGGGCAGAGGGGACCTGTGTCCCATCCCTGCTCCGTCTCATGAAGACCAAAAAGGAGAAACAAGAAGGTTCAAATATTTGCTGAACATAAAATCAATACCAAAATAAAAGTCGGTTGCATTCTTATACATAAATCACAATTAGAAAATGTAATTTTTAAAAGATACTATTTAAATTATTTAATCTATGAAATACTTAGAAATAAATCTAGCAAAATATGTGCCAGAATTTCATTGACAAAAATACAACACTCAATGGAAGGACTTAAATATTTATGGACAATGAGGCTCAATATCTTAAAGATGTCACGTATTACCAAATTAACCTATAAATTAAATGAAATTCCAGTCAAAATTGAACAGGCTTTTCATGCAAGTTGACAAGCTGCTTCTAAAATTTATATATGACAGCAACCAGCCAGTTATAGGGAAAAAGACAATTTTGAGGAAAAAGGACAAAGTAGGTGAGTCATCATATCATGTGCAAGGATAGGATACAGGGACAGTAATTAAGAAATTATGGTAGGGGCTGTGGAACATTTTTTAGTTCTCACTGGAACCACAGCTACAGACTGAGTCACCAGAAGTAGGTGCCAACACCACCACCCTAAGCCCTGGATAAGCAAGACCATGCCCATGGCATGGGAGCGTCCATTGTGTTTGTGCAAAGGCCACAGGGATGGGGATGAAGAGTGAAGAGCCAGAGCAGGAGACAAGCAGCAGATGCTGGAGCTAGCCTGGGTGTGGATCTAGGCTGGTGTTTGATCAAACCACCAACAAGCTGATACATAGAATTAACCATGCCAGCAGCTGGTTTTGATAGCCAAAACTGGAAATGACTCAAATGTCCTTCAACAGATTAATGACAAAGGAACTGGTACATCCACGCCATGGAAAACTACTCGGCAGTAAAAAGGAACAAACGATGGATCCACCCAACAACGTGAATGGATCAAAGCTTTTATGCTGAGTAAAAAAAAATCCATTTCAAAATGCACTGTATGGTTCCATTTATATAACTTTCTTAACGTAACAAAATTGTGCAAATGTGGTACAGATTGGTGGTTACCAGGAGTTAGGAATGGGGACAGGAGCCAGATGTGGCCATAAAGGGTTAGTAGGAAGGGTCTGTCCAGGGATGGAACCCATCCGTATTTTCTGATTGTGGTGGTGGCTTCACAAATCTACAGATGTAATAAAACTGCACTGAGCTACACGTGCACCCACACACACATACACACACTCGTGTATCCAAAATTGGTCAAATCTGAATGCTCTTAGTGGACTGCACCAATGCTGCATTCCCGGTTGTGATGTTACGCTGTAATTACCCAAGATGTCACCACCAGGGGAAACTGGTAAAGGACACATGAGACCTCCTTCTCATATTGTTTTTGCCAATTCCTGTGAATCTACCATCATTTCAAACTTAAAAGTTTTTAAAAGCACATGGCTTGAAATTGTTTAGTCTTCCCATTCAAATAAATTAGTCACTAATATCTGTGACTTGGTCACCACGCACGGACTATATTATATAGAACTGCTGTTGGCAATTTTGTGCCCCATTTTGGGAATCCATCGGCATCTGAATATTTCTCCACAAGTAATCATGGTCAGCCCTACTTGCAGACACCAGAAAGAAGCTTCTCACCATAAATCTCTGTTCTATAGGTCTGTGCCTAAACTCATGTAGTGTTAATCCTTTAGTAATTGTTACAACATACAGAAGGACACTATTAAAATGGAACTGACCCCTCTTGCTGAGCTAATGGCCCTGAGGAGGGTAATTGTGTGTCATGAGATGGTAACTGAGTCCCTTTCACACTGTTCAAAATATGTCTACAAAATCCTCCTGTTGCCCCTCGAAGGCACTGACCCCAGTTTTCATGCCTCCAAAGTGAAATTCCTTCAGAGCCAGAGGGAGCATGGACATTCACATGCAGCGCTTGTCGCCACGACAGAGTACAAAACAAACATGTCCTGAGTCGGACAGCTCGGTGGTGGCCTCAGGACAGGAGAGACTGTGGAGCAGGACTCTGGCCACACTCGCAGCCTTGTCGTCCTTATGTGGCCTCAGGGGAGCCTGGCATTCCCTGGCTCTGTCCACTGCCTGCCTCTGACTGCTCATTGGTGCTGACCTCATGGAGGCTGCACCCCTGCCCAGTTCCCTGGGCTCTTCTCTTCTTGTACCCCAATTTCCTACTCCAGTCGGGAGGGAGGCAGGGGATTTCCTTTGGCTGACTTGGTGTTTGGCGGCCACTTAGGAGTGAACCTGGTCTGTGCTGGGCAACTGAGACGTGCAAAGCTGCAGGTGCAGAGAGAGGCTGGGACCGGAGACAAAGACTCTGTACAGACCTATCCTTGCCTACGGTGAATGAAGGAATGACCGCTAATATGGCCAAGCAGGGAGGGGCACAGCGTTCCCATTAGTAAAATTTTGACGCCAAGGGGGCCAAGTGCCCAAGGGCAGAAGGCAAAAGGGAAGGTGATAAAAGGACCCACCAAAGATTAAATTATGAGTAAATCCCAGGATCAAATTCCAAGTTTAACTTAAAATGGTGATAAAAGTTTGCAGAGTGCTGGGTAGGTTTTCTGAGAATGTCAATTGATATTCATTGGTCATATCAATCTTGTCTAGATCTATATGATTCCCCAGTTAGATTAAAGATCTGCAAAAGTAGGACCCATAGAGTGTCTAGTTTGCTGTGTGCACTAACCTTCAATAAAGTAGAGAAAGACCCTAACATCTGCTCAGGACCTGGTCTGTGTGCATCTGCAAATTCTTCCAGGTTGACCCTCAGAGCCCTGCCATTAGCACAGCTCATCACCTGCACTTCGCAGATGCATAGGCACTCCGTGTTCGGGAAATGCTCAGGACTTACAGGAGTCGGTGGGAGGGCTCTGTGACCGCCCCTCCGACCGTGTTCTCCCAGCAACACCAACCAGTCTCCCAAATACTGATTCACTTAATTCTGTTTCAGTTGTGTGTGAAATGTGTATGTGTGTAAGTGTTTTTATACGTCCAAGGTAACCAAATGCAAATCTTTACTAGGGGCGCCTGGGTGGCTCAGTTGGTGAAGCATCTGCCTTCAGCTCAGGTCATGATCCCGGGGTCCTGGGATCGAGTCCCACGTCGGGCTCCCGGCTCAGTGGGCAGTCTGCTTCTCCCTTTCCCTCTTCCCGCACTGGTTCTCTCTCTCTTTCTCTCTCTCTTTCTCTCGTAATGTCAAATATGGGGTGAGCTGCATTAGCTGCTGACCACGTTGGGCTCTCCCTGAGCTCTGCACGCCTGGAAAGCAGGAATGGTCCAGAAATCCCACAACTCCCACCACCCTTTTGTATTCCACAAAACAACTTATTGCAAAGAACCATCCTCCCACACACGACTTATCTAAGACCCATGACGACCCCTCTGTACCTGTGACAAGGCCAGACCCTCCAAATGCCAGTCCTTTGTCTCCTAAATAATAATACAGTGAACTCTTTGTCCCCACTGACCAATCTGGACAAAATGACCACAAACCTGACTTGACCAAACTTTAGTCTGGCCTCTCTCCCTCCCCGGGGCCCCTGAACTCTTACCCACCCTTGAACTGCAGCAAGCACTGGGGGCTTAGGAAGCACTGGGCTGCAGAACAACACCCCCTTAGCAGCCTCTCCTGAGTACCAGCTGTCCCCACAGGAGCTCCTTCTAGCCTACTGAGCCATCCCTATGAAAGAGCCCTTTGGCCTGACCTCTGAGACGTCACTGCTCTCCTGTTGCAAACACTGCTTCCCCCTCGTAATAGTCCCCCTTCCCCAACTGCAATAGTTTTTCAAATCACGTTTCTGCTCACCTTCTGGATTTGTTTTCTATTTGACTCTGCCTAAAGATAGAGTTTCTAATATATTTTAGAAGTATATTTCTGCTCATATTTGCTTTTATTTATGATTTCTTTTTTGTGGATTTTAAGAACTCATCCCTGAGTCAGTAGCCACCTGGGCAGAGGGGCAAGCCCTCTGAGGGTATTAACAGCTGTCCACACACCGTGGGTTCAAACAGAAATGAATAGGTGGGAGGGCCTTTCCCTATGCAAACACCTCCAGATAAACAATTATATTCTAAAATCTTGCTCGCTTCAGAATCTTCTTGCTGGTTTCTGGGGCCAACTCATTTCCAGCTAATGCCTGGGGTGGCATAACAAAGGAAAAAGAAAAAGTAGATCAAACTAAAATATCCCATTAGATCACAACAAGTTAAAAGCCTGGCCAACTCCATAGAGCATCTTTGTCATATTATCCCTGGACTGACCCAAATAAAAGGTTTGCACGTATTTACAAACTATCAGTTTTGCACTCTTGAGAACATTAATGCCATCATCTAAGTTTCAACAATATTATTTTCAAAAACAAAAGTAAGGATATGGAGGCTGGCAAACAATCTTTCCTGACACGAATTTAGTAATAGGTTAAGTCACAAGTAAGTTGAAAACCTGCAAATCGCATTTAATTATGCAAACTTCAGGAATTGTTCCTTGAAACCCTAACATCCAGGCAACCTAACATCGGTCACCACAGGGTGCTTCAGCTGGCCTCGTGCTCCCCGTCACGGTTCCCAGCGTCACGAGTGTGCTCAGAAATGTTTCACAAGCGGCTCCAGGGGAGGAGGCCTTGAAGGGCAGCACCTGCCGATTTCCATGGTATGAATATTCCCACCACGGTTGATTTCCAGCTCCCAAGGTAACTCTGCTTGGACCTGACAAGAGACGGTCCGCAGTACACCCTGAAGGTGCAACAGACGTAAATAACCTCAGAGCACATAATAGTAAAATGTAAGGAAATCATTAGGAAGTGATGAGTTTTGAGCATATGCAGCTTTTGGGTTTAATATCACTTATTTAACTGTAAATTTATATAATTTAATTGTTAATAATGGCAGGTGAAATAAATGGCTTTGCAAAATCCCTGGAAACATAACAGTCTCTGGCACAAGGTGGAAGCAGTGCACACCAGCGAATGTAGGATCTGCCTGTCACCGTGGCCACAACCAACAGGACCACGTAAAATTATTTAAGACAGAAGTTCTTTGGCTCACAGAAGCTTAAGGGATTTGACCCACCAAAGTCACATACTACCTGTGGTGGGTTAGGTGATGACCCCCAAAAGATCTATCCAACTAGAACCTGTGAACGTGGTCTTATTTGGGAAAAGGGTCTTTGCGGATGGGATTATGTCAAGGATCTCAAGATGAGAACACCGTGGGTTACTGGGTGAGCCCCAAATCCGGAGACACAGACAGACTCGAACACACAGAGACTCAGGGAAGGAGACCACGTGAAGACGGAGGCCGAGACTGCAGTGATCCACCGACAGGCTAAGGAACGGCAAGGATTGCTAGCAGCCACCAGGAGTGAGGCGGGAGGCATGGAACAGTTTTTCCTCTGAGCCTCCAGGAAGAATCATCCCTGCTGACATCTTTATTCTGGATGTGTGGCCTCCAGAAGTGTGAGAAAATAAACTTCTGTTGCTCAAGGCCAGCAAGGTTGTGGTAATTTATTGTGACAGCTTTAGGAACTAATATGCTACCCATGACAGTGAGCCTTGCTCCAACTGGTCTCAGAGAAAGAGGCTTTCAAGTTTTTACACGCTATGAAATAATAACTTGGAAAACCATGCAACACTGTAATCACGAACAATCATAATGGAGGTGAAATTTTGCAGCTATTCTTTGTTCCCAAAAGTCATCTCTTATCACAACACTCCTTGCTGGTCAGGCAAGACCAGACACCCTGGTAACCCAGACACAGCCCTGAAAGTACCAATGGCCAGAACGAACTTGCCATGTGAGGGAAACAGATGCTCTTAAATTTCTCGGCTATGGCCTTCTTTTCATCTCAAGATTATCTGCTCCTATTTTACAGAATATTCTATTAACTGGGGGGAAAAAAGTTAAGGAAAAAAAACTGTGATATACGAACAACCAAGAGACTGGGGAAAGCGTAGCAGATATGAAAATTTCCCTTTGATTATGCTTATTAGTCTGACTACATAATATGTGGGCCCAGGGCAAAATTTCAAGACAATTACAGCAGAGCATTAAAGCAAGCAGGGGCCCTTCTAAGCATAAGGTCTTGGGCAGGTGCAGAGGTCACAGTACCCCTAATTCAGTCCTATTAACAGAATATCAAGCCTAGTTACTACAGATTAGAAATGGTTATTCTTTTTTTTATTTATTTTTATGTTAATCCCCTACATTACATCATTAGTTTTAGATGTAGTGTTACATGATTCGTTGTTTGTGTATAACACCCAGTACTCCATGCAGAATGTGCCCTCCTCAATACCCACCACCAGGCTAGCCCATCCTCCCACCCCCCTCCCCTCTAGAACCCTCAGTTTGTTTTTCAGAGTCCATCATTTCTCATGGTTCGTCTACCCCTCCGATTTCCCCCCCTTCATTCTTCCCCTCCTGCTACCTTCTTCTTCTTCTTTTTTTTTTTTTTTCTTAACATATATTGCATTATTTGTTTCAGAGGTACAGATCTGAGATTCAACAGTCTTGCACAATTCACAGCGCTTACCAGAGCACATACCCTCCCCAGTGTCTATCACCTAGTCACCCCATCCCTCCCACCCCACCCCCCACTCCAGCAACCCTCAGTTTGTTTCCTGCGATTAAGAATTCCTCATATCAGTGAGGTCATATGATACATGTCTTTCTCTATTTAACTTATTTCGCTCAACATAATACCCTCCAGTTCGATCCACGTCGTTGCAAATGGCAAGATCTCATTCCTTTTGATGGCTGCATAATATTCCATTGTATATATATACCACCTCTTCTTTATCCATTCATCTGTTGATGGACATCTTGGCTCTTTCCACAGTTTGGCTATTGTGGACATTGCTGCTATAAACATCGGGGTGCATGTACCCTTTCGGATCCCTACTTTTGTATCTTTGGGGTAGATACCCAGTAGTGCAATTGCTGGATCATATGGTAGCTCTATTTTCAACTTTTTGAGGAACCTCCATACTGTTTTCCAGAGTGGCTGCATCAGCTTGCATTCCCACCAACAATGTAGGAGGGTTCCCCTTTCTCCGCACCCCCACCAACATCTGTCGTTTCCTGACTTGTTAATTTTAGCCATTCTGACTGGTGTGAGGTAGTATCTCATTGAGGTTTTGATTTGGATTTCCCTGATGCCGAGTGATATTGAGCACTTTTTCATGTGTCTGTTGGCCGTTTGGATGTCTTCTTTGGAAAAATGTCTGTTCATGTCTTCTGCCCATTTCTTGATTGGATTCTTTGTTCTTTGGGTGTTGAGTTTGATGAGTTCTTTATAGATTTTGGATACTACCCTTTATCTGATATGTCATTTGCAAATATCTTCTCCCATTCTGTTGGTTGTCTTTTGGTTTTGTTGACTGTTTCCTTTGTTGTGCAAAAGCTTTTTATCTTGATGAAGTCCCAATAGTTCATTTTCGCTCTTGCTTCCCTTGCCTTTGGCGATGTTTCTAGGAAGAAGTTGCTGCGGCTGAGGTCAAAGAGGTTGCTGCCTGTGTTCTCCTTTAGGATTTTGATGGACTCCTGTCTCACATTGAGGTCTTTCAACCATTTGGAGTCTATTTTTGTGTGTGGTGTAAGGAAATGGTCCAGTTTCGTTCTTCTGCATGTGGCTATCCAATTTTCCCAACACCATTTGTTGAAGAGACTGTCTTTGTTCCATTGGACATTCTTTCCTGCTTTGTCAAAGATGAGTTGACCATAGAGTTGAGGGTCCATTTCTGGGCTCTCTATTCTGTTCCATTGATCTATGTGTCTGTTTTTGTGCCAGTACCATGCTGTCTTGATGATGACAGC
The DNA here is from genome assembly GCF_011800145.1 of Mirounga leonina. Classification (NCBI taxonomy): domain Eukaryota; kingdom Metazoa; phylum Chordata; class Mammalia; order Carnivora; family Phocidae; genus Mirounga; species Mirounga leonina. The sequence continues at coordinate 18,778,443 of NW_023270380.1, forward strand.
TTTGTAATAGAGCTGGAAGTCCGGAATTGTGATGCCGCCAGCTTTGCTTTTCTTTTTCAACATTCCTCTGGCTATGCGGGGTCTTTTCTGGTTCCATACAAATTTTAGGATTATCTGTTCCATTTCTTTGAAGAAAGTGGATGGTATTTTCATAGGGGTTGCACTGAATGTGTAGATTGCTCTAGGTAGCATTGACATCTTCACAATATTTGTTCTTCCAATCCATGAGCATGGAACGTTTTTCCATTTCTTTGTGTCTTCCTCAATTTCTTTCATGAGTATTTTATAGTTTTCTGAGTACAGATCCTTTGTCTCTTTGGTTAGATTTATTCCTAGGTATCTTATGGTTTTGGGTGCAATTGTAAATGGGATCGACTCCTTAATTTCTCTTTCTTCTGTCTTGTTGTTGGTGTATAGGAATGCCACTGACTTCTGTGCATTGATTTTATATCCTGCCACTTTACTGAATTCCTGTATGAGTTCTAGCAGTTTTGGGGTGGAGTCTTTTGGGTTTTCCACATAAAGTATCATATCATCTGCAAACAGTGAGAGTTTGACTTCTTCTTTGCTGATTTGGATGCCTTTTATTTCTTTTTGTTGTCTGATTGCTGTGGCTAGGACTTCCAATACTATGTTGAATAGCAGTGGTGATAGTGGACATCCCTGCCGCATTCCTGACCTTAGGGGGAAAGCTCTCAGTTTTTCCCCATTGAGAATGATATTTGCTGTAGGTTTTTCATAGATGGCTTTTATGATATTGAGGTATGTACCCTCTATGCCTATACTCTGAAGAGTTTTGATCAAGAAAGGATGCTGTACTTTGTCAAAAGCTTTTTCTGCATCTATTGAGAGGATCATATGATTCTTGTTCTTTCTTTTGTTAATGTATTGCATCACGTTGATTGATTTGCGGATGTTGAACCAACCTTGCAGCCCAGGGATAAATCCCACTTGGTCGTGGTGAATAATCCTTTTAATGCACTGTTGGATCCTATTGGCTAGTATTTTGGTGAGAATTTTTGCATCCATGTTCATCAGGGATATTGGTCTGTAATTCTCCTTTTTGATGGGATCTTTGTCTGGTTTTGGGATCAAGGTAATGCTGGCCTCATAAAACGAGTTTGGAAGTTTTCCTTCCATTTCTATTTTTTGGAACAGTTTCAGAAGAATAGGTATTCATTCTTCTTGAAATGTTTGGTAGAATTCCCCTGGGAAGCCATCTGGCCCTGGGCTTTTGTTTGTTGGGAGATTTTTGATGACTGCTTCAATTTCCTTAGCGGTTATAGGTCTGTTCAGGTTTTCTATTTCTTCCTGGTTCAGTTTTGGTAGTTGATACATCTCTAGGAATGCATCCATTTCTTCCAGGTTATCGAATTTGCTGGCATAGAGTGGCTCATAATATGTTCTTATAATTGTTTGTATTTCTTTGGTGTTGGTTGTGATCTCTCCTCTTTCATTCATGATTTTGTTGATTTGGGTCATTTCTCTTTTCTTTTTGATAAGTCTGGCCAGGGGTTTATCAATCTTGTTAATTCTTTCAAAGAACCAGCTCCTAGTTTCGTGGATCTGTTCTACTGTTCTTTTAGTTTCTATTTCATTGATTTCTGCTCTGATCTTTATGATTTCTCTTCTCCTGCTGGGTTTAGGCTTTATTTGCTATTCTTTCTCCAGCTCCTTTAGGTGTAGGGTTAGGTTGTGTACTTGAGACCTTTCTTGTTTCTTGAGAAAGGCTTGTATTGCTATATACTTTCCTCTTAGGACTGCCTTTGCTGCATCCCAAAGATTTTGAATAGTTGTGTTTTCATTTTCATTGGTTTCCATGTATTTTTTTAATTCTTCTTTAATTTCCTGGTTGACCCATTCATTCTTCAGTAGGATGCTCTTTAGCCTCCATGTATTTGAGTTCTTTCCGACTTTCCTCTTGTGATTGAGTTCTAGTTTCAAAGCATTGGGGTCTGAAAATAGGCAGGGAATGATCCCAATCTTTTGGTACTGGTTGAGACCTGATTTATGACCTAGGATGTGATCTATTCTGGAGAATGTTCCATGGGCACTAGAGAAGAATGTGTATTCCATTGCTTTGGGATGGAATTTTCTGAATATGTCTGTGAAGTCCATTTGGTCCAGTGTGTCATTTAAAGCCTTTATTTCCTTGTTGATCTTTTGCTTAGACGATCTGTCCATTTCAGTGAGGGGGGTGTTAAAGTCTCCCACTATTATTGTATTGTTGTCGATGTGTTTCTTTGCTTTTGTTATTAATTGCCTTATATAATTGGCTGCTCCCATGTTAGGGGCATAGATATTTACAATTGTTAGATCTTCTTGTTGGATAGATCCTTTAAGTAGGATATAATGTCCTTCCTCATCTCTTGTTACAGTCTTTGGTTTAAAATCTAATTTGTCTGATATAAGGATTGCCACCCCAGCTTTCTTTTGGTGTCCATTAGCATGGTAAATGGTTTTCCACCCCCTCACTTTCAATCTGGGGGTGTCTTTGGTTCTAAAATGAGTCTCTTGCAGACAGCATATCGCTGGGTCTTGTTTTTTAATCCAGTCTGATAGCCTGTGTCTTTTGTTTGGGGCATTGAGCCCATTTACATTCAGGGTAACTATTGAAAGATAGGAATTTAGTGCCATTGTATTGCCTGTAAGGTGACTGTTACCGTATATTGTCTGTGTTCCTTTCTGGTCTATGTTGCTTTTAGGCTCTCTCTTTGCTTAGAGGACTCCTTTCAAGATTTCTTGTAGGGCTGGTTTTGTGTTTGCAAATTCCTTTAGTTTTTGTTTGTCCTTTTTATCTCTCCTTCAATTTTCAATGACAGCCTAGCTGGATAGAGTATTCTTGGCTGCATATTTTTCTCATTTAGTGCTCTGAATATGTCCTGCCAGTCCTTTCTGGCCTGCCAGGTCTCTGTGGATAGGTCTGTTGCCAATCTAATGTTTCTACCATTGTAGGTTACATATCTCCTCTCCCAAGCTGCTTTCAGGATTTTCTCTTTGTCTCTGAGACTCGTGAGTTTTACTATTAGATGTCAGGGTGTTGACCTATTTTTATTGATTTTGAGAGGGGTTCTCTGTGCTTCCTGGATTTTGATGCCTATTTTCTTCCCCAAATTAGGGAAGTTCTCTGCTATAATTTGCTCCATTATACCTTCTGCCCCTCTCTCTCTTTCTTCTTCTTCTGAGATCCCAATTATTCTAATGTTGTTTTGTCTTATGGTATCGCTTATCTCTCCAATTCTGCCCTCGTGATCCAGTAGTTGTTTATCTCTCTTTTTCTCAGCTTCTTTATTTTCCATCATTTGGTCTTCTATATTACTGATTCTCTCTTCTACCTCATTTATTCTAGCAGTTAGCACACCCATTTTTGATTGCACCTCATTAATAGCCTTTTTGATTTCTACTTGGTTGGATTTTAGTTCTTTTACTTCTCCAGAGAGGGTTTCTCTAATAACTTCCATATTTTTTTCAAGCCCAGCTAGTATCTTTAAAGTGATGATTCTGAACTCTAGATCTGACATCGTACTAATGTCCGTATTGAGTAGGTCCCTGGCAGTCGGTACTACCTCTTGTTCTTTTTGTTGAGGTGATTTTTTCCATCTTGTCATTTTGTGCAGAGGAGAATAGATTAATGAGAGAACAAAATGCTAGCAGAGTAACAACGTCCCCAGAAAATATACTCTAAACAAATCAGAAAAGACCTGAAGCAGTGGAAAAAGAAATGGAAAAGAGAAAAAAGAAAAAGAAAAAAAAGAAAAAGATAAAAATAAAAACAAACAAAACAGAACAACAACAACAACAACAACAACAAAAACAGAATGTGATCAAATATGATCAGGCTGGTATATAGATCAGTGCCACACACTAGATTTTGGGTATATTTGGTCTGTTAGAAGAAAGTGCCTCCCAAAATTTTAAAGAAAGAAAAACTTATATATGTACAAAAATAAGGGTTGATATGATGAAGGGATGGAATATGACTGTAAGGATGGAAATTATAAAAAATTTTATAAAAGGAATTGATAAGAAGTTGTTTGAAAAAAGAAAGAAGAGGATTTAAAAAAAGAAAAAAGAAAAAAAAAGGGAGAGAATGTGATTAGGCAGGGGAGTAGAAAAAAACATATACTAGAGATTTAGGGTATATTTTAATCTGTTAGAAGAAACTATCTCAAAATTTTAAAGAGAGAACAACTTATATATATATGCCAAAAATATGGGTAACTACTATGAAGGGATAGAATATGACTCTAAAAATGAAAAATAAAAATGTTTTTTAAAAAAAGGGATTGATAAGATGTTGGTTGAAAAAGGGAAAAAGAAAAATTCAAAAAGAAAAAAAGACAGTTAAAAAAAATTAACTTTGAAAGACTAAAGAATCATGGTAAAAAAAGCCATGAATTCTATGTGCAGTATTCCCCTAGCGCTGGAGTTCTGCCGTTCTCATTGATCGGTAAACTTGGTCTTGGCTGGCTGTTCTCGATGATCTTCTGGGGAGGGACCTGTTGCCGTGGTTTCCAAGGAATTGCCCCGCCCTTGCCCCCTCCCGGCTAAATAATCTGCTCGGGTTTGCTCTCCGGGGCTTTTGTTCCCTGCGAGCTTTCCGTACAGCTTTGGAGGCGGAGAGTGAAAATGGCGGCCTCCCAATCTCCGCTCCGGAGGAGCCGAGAACTCGGGGCCCCACTCCTCAGTGAGCCCCCAGAGAAAAGCCGTCAGTCACTCCCGTCTCCCCGGTCTCCGGCCACACTCCGTGCTCACCTGGCCTGTGACCGCGCGTTTCTATCTCTGGCACCCGACCCCGCGTGGAGCCTCCAAACCCAGCAGATCCCTGCGGTGCACTCCCGCGCGGCTCCTCCCAGGGGAGGAAGGTGAGTCTCCCCGGATCTGCCGCTTGTTGGGTCCCTGTTGGAGGAGGGATCACGGTTTATGGCCACCCCGAGCTGAGAGCCGCGCCTGGGCTCCGTCTCTGCAGCCGGCTTCCCTGCTCCATTACCTGGGAGCTCTGCCGCACTCAGGCACCCCCGGTCTTTCTGTGACCCCGAGGGTCCTGAGACCACACTGTCCCGGAGGGTTCCACCCCCCGCTTAGCCACCAGAGTGACGTCCCTCAGCAGAACAGACTTTTTAAAGTTCTGATTTTGTGCTCCGTGGTTCTATCACTTGCCAGAAGTGGCCAACGGAGGCCCCTCCCCCGCCGTCTATCCTCCCGAATATCGCCTCGGATTCACTTCTCCGCATTCACTTCCAGAAAGTGGTCGCTTTTCCGATGAGAGAGTTGTTGCTCTTCTTTTCTTCGATCTCCTGTTGAGTTTGTAGGTGTTCAGAATGGTTTGATCCCTATCCAGCTGAATTCCTGAGAGGAGAGGAAATCCAGGTCTCCTACTCCTCCGCCATCTTGCTCCGCCCCCCTAGAAATGGTTATTCTTGAACCTAATACACGACTGTGAAAAAATTTTCAGAGTCCTGATTTACATTTAGAAATGACTTGCCATGTATTTGTTGCAAATAAATATTAATATACATTGACTTTTTTTACATGAATGTTTATAGAAGCTTCATTCACAATCACCAAAAAAATGGAAACAAAACCAAGTATCTTTCATTGGGTGAATGTAAAATAAAATCCATACACTGGCACACCACCCAAAAGCAACAACACCGATAAATCTCAAAGATATTATTATGCCCAAATAATCTCAAGGAGGCCCACCTCCCGAAGTTACATCATGCCTGGAAAAGGCAAGTTCACAGAGAATGAGAACAGATTCCTGTCTGCAGAGGTGGGGTCGGCACAGGATTGACTAGAGGGGAACACGCGTGAGAATGTTCACAACTGATGTAACTGCCGTGTTCTGAGTGTGACCACACACGTGTCAAAACCCCTCACACTGCTAATTTTATTGTATGTTAATTTAGAATTTTTTTAATGAAAAAATATATATGTCCAAATAAGTCATCGTAGAAAGTACCTTAAAAGACGTTTTCCATCCAGGTTTCTGGCAGAAAGGCAGCTCTGGGGGGCCCCCGCCACACCAGCCCTGGCATTCTGTAGGTTGGTTTTTGTATTTGTAAAACAAGAAAATGAGTCCAGAGCAGTGATTTTTCATTAATTTGTCTCCCCAGTTGCATCCCTAGGCACTCCCTTTGTGGAAGTGGGGCAAGGGAATGTTTGGAAGGGAACAACATTCAGCCTGCACTGGGCTCTCTCAGCACCTGTCCCAGAGAAGGACTGAGACCGCCTTCCATCAAAGGCTGATGGGACCTCACCGAGATCCCCCTGAGACCTGAAACCTTACCATTTGGAACAGCACTCAAGTGGAAATTTTAAAAATTTTATATAAGGAAATACTTTCTTCAAAAACTACCTTATGCTTAAGTCCAGTTTATAAACCCAGAGTGGTGTCACTGTGGTTGCAGCTGAAGGCGAGGTGGCCTGAGGCTCCAGGTGCACCAGGTGAAGGCTACTTATGCAGTAAAGTGGCGTTTTGGTGAGAGGTACAGAGAGGGCCAGGAGGCCTAAGGCTTGGACTCTGGGTTCCAGAGAATAAGGAGGGATTCTGGCCAAGCGGCTCCTGGGGAGTCAGCCTGGACCAGGGCTGTGGAATCCCAGGCCTGGGCATGCACGGGCATCAGTGGGCCCCCCCACCTCCTCTCTGGGGGGGGCCTCAACAGTCACGTCGGTGCATTTACCAAGTAGGAAACATTTTCACCGCCTTACGTTTAGTGAGTTTTATTCTGTTTTTTAATTTTTTTAATTTTGATTTTTTTTTAAGATTTCATTTATTCATTTGAGACACAGAGATACAGAGAGAGAGAGCATGAGCAGTGGGAGAGGCAGAGGGAGAGGGAGAAGCAGACTCCCCGCCGAGCCAGGAGCCCGATGTGGGGCTCCACCTCAGGACCCTGGGACCATGACCTGAGCCCAAGGCAGACGCTTAACCATCTGAGCCACCCAGGCTCCCCAGGTGAGTTTTATTCTTCAAAGAAATGGATTACAGGGTTAAACACTGGTTACCTTCGCTTTTCTCTTGCCCTTAGGAAAGCCACCATCTGATTTTCTGTGTCCACGAATGTACAATGACCAAGTTCAGATCTTGCTGTGCGGTACCCGGCACACCCGCCCCTCTGACCCCCGGGGGGCAGGTGCTGGCCAGGTCAGCGGCGTGCACCCTGACTCCTGTTGCAGATACGTGTGCTGCCTTCTGGCGGATCAGCAGGACCTCGCCCTGTCCAGGGCTCCCGCAGGCCACAGGCCATTGTGGGGGCGGGCTGGCGGGTGGGTCCCTGCACGCTTGCACCCTGCGCCCGGCACCCGTCAAGGCTCAGGTGGGCCACGTACACCCGTGCCACCGATGTCCTTGAATGGAGTGCTCTCTGCCTCCCCGAGGCTCAGTGGCCGCGGTGACCGGGCTGCGGGACGCTGGAGGTTGTGGCCGGTAACCCGGCTGCTGGATGGGCTGGGGGAGGGGGGAAAGGGCGGTCCGGGGGTTCTGCAGGAGAGGAGCCCGCGGGGCAAGGACCGACGCTGTCACTGCTTGCCACCGCCACGGGTCCCACAGCAGCCCTGATGAAGAAAGCAGTGCTGAATTTTGTTGAGCGTTTTAAATAAAATGAGGTGATTTCTTCAAGTTTACTAACAGAAGAAAACCCATGCTGTCTACCATATCCGGTGTTAAATTCAGAATAAGATTTACTGGGAGTGGGTGTCTTTGCCTTTGGAAGTGTCCTAAACAAATGTCCTCTCTGGAACTTTAAGATGGGACAGATCCCAGTGACCTGGGGTCGTATCAGTAAGACCCATCTAAAAGGCTCCAAAAGACAAATGAAGGACTCCCGAGAAGCAATCCTAAAGTGGGAGAGGGTCATGTCCTCGACTACCTGTAACGGTTTGCTGATTTTTCAAGAGACAACTGTGGCTTCATAAAAGCAAATACTCCTGTGAGCTCATTGTTCTCAAGTGCTTGGGCAGCCCACCAGGGCCTGGGATGTTACTAGGATCCACGTTTCACCAGACCTAGCCCAGAGCCTCAGGAGGAAACCCCACCCCACCAACACCTGACTTCTGGCCCCAGAGCTGTGAGAGAATAAATTTCTGCTGTTTTCGGCCACCCAGTCTGTGGTGCTTTGTTCTGGCAGCCCCAGGAAGCTGGCTTACCTTCTAGTCTTTCATGCAAGCATACCTCAGTGCAAGCCAATAAGAGGGACAGTGTTCCAGGAGCAGCCTCAAATTCACTCCTTTAAATGTAATCTGTAATAAGTTACTGTGACATGTAGCAACCAATCACAATACACCAAGCAACTGTTAATCCTACAAAAACAACATCTTTATCCATTCATCTGTTGAAGGGCATCTCAGCTCCTTCCACGGTTTGTCTATTGTGGACATTGCTGCTATGAACATTGGGGTGCATGTGCCCCTTCTTTTCACTACATCTGTATCTTTGGGGTAAATACCTAGTAGTGCAATTGCTGGGTTGTAGGGTAGCTCTATTTTTAACTTTTTGAGGAACCTCTATACTGTTTTCTAGAGTGGCGGCACCAGCTTGCATTCCCACCAACAGTGTAGGAGGGTTCCCCTTTCTCCGCATCCTCGCCAACATCTGTCGTTTCCTGACTTGTTAATTTTAGCCATTCTGACTGGTGTGAGGTGATATCTCATTGAGGTTTTGATTTGTATTTCCCTGAAGCTGAGTGATGTTGAGCATTTTTTTCATGTGTCTTTCGAGAAGTGTTTGTTCATATTTTCTGCCCATTTCTTGACTGGATTATTTGGTTTTGGGGTATTGAGTTTGATAAGTTCTTTATAGATTTTGGATACTAGCCCTTTATCTGCTACGAAATTTGCAAATATCTTCTCCCATTCAATTGTCAGTTGTCTTTTAGTTTTGTTGACTGTTTCCTTTGCTGTGCAGAAGATTTTATCTTGATGAAGTCCCAATAGTTCATTTTCGCTTTTGTTTCCCTTGCCTTTACAGAAGTGCCTTGCAAGAAGTTGCTGTGGCTGAGGTCACAGTGATTGCTGCCTGTGTTGTCCTTTAGGATTTTGATGGACTCCCATCTCACATTGAGGTCTTTCAACCATTTTGAGTCTATTTTTGTGTGTGGTGTAAGGAAATGGTCCAGTTTCATTCTTCTGCCTGTAGCTGTCCAATTTTCCCAACACCATTTGTTGAAGAGACTGTCCTTTTTCCATTGGATAATCTTTCCTGCTCTGTTGAAGATTGGTTGACCATGGAGTTGAGGGTCCATTTCTGGGTTCTCTATTCTGTTCCATTGATCTATGTGTCTGTTTTTGTGCCAGTACCACACTGTCCTGATGATTACAGTTTTGTAACAGAGCTTGAAGTCCGGAATTGTGATGCCACCCACCAGCTTTGGATTTCTTTTTCAACATTCCTCTGACTATTTAGGGTCTTTTCTGGTTCCATACAAATTTTAGGATCATTTGTTCCAGCTCTGTGAAAAATGCTGATGGTAATTCATAGGGATTGCATTGAATGTGTAGATTGCTCTGGGTAGCAAAGACATTTTAACAATATTTATTTTTCCAATCCATGAGCATGGAATGTTTTTCCATTTCTTTGTGTCTCTTCCTCAATTTCTTTCATAACTGTTCTGTAGTTTTTACAGTACAGCTCCTTTACCTCTTTGGTTAGGTTTATTCCTAGGTATCTTGTGGGTTTTGGTGCAATTGTAAATTCCTTAATTTCTCTTTCTTCTGTCTCATTGTTAGTGTATAGAAATGTAACTGGTTTCTGCGCATTGATTTATACCCTACCACACTGCTGAATTCTTGTCTGAGTTCTAGCAATTTTGGGGTGGGGTCCTTTGGGTTTTCCACATAAAGTATCACGTCATCTGTGAAGAGTGAGAGTTTGACTTCTTCTTTGCCAATTTGAATGCCTTTTCTTTTTGTTGTCTGATTGCTGAAGCTAGGACTTCTAGTACTATATTGAGCAACAGTGGTGAGAGTGGGCATCCCTGTCAGGTTTTGGACCTTAAGGGAAAACTCTCAGTTTTTCCCCATTGAGAATTATATTCGCTGTGGGCTTTTCACAGATGGATTTTATGATGTTGAGGTATGTTCCCTCTAACCCTACACTGTGGAGTTTTAATTAAGAAAGGATGCTGTACTTTGTCTAATGCTTTTTCTGCATCAATTGAGAGGATCATATGGTTCTTGTCCTTTCTTTTATTAATGCGATGTATCACATTGATTGATTTGCAAATGTTGAACCACGCTTGCAGCCCAGGAATAAATCCCACTTGGTCGTGGTGAATAATCCTTTTAATGCACTGTTGGATCCTATTGGCTAGTATCTTGGTGAGTATTTCGGCATCCATGTTCATCAGGGATATTGGTCTGTAAATCTCCTTTTTAGTAGGGTCTTTGTCTGGTTTTGGGATCAAGGTAATGTTGGCCTCATAGAAGGAATTTGGAAGTTTTCTTTCCCTTTCAATTTTTTTAAACAGCTTCAGAAGAATAGGTGTTAGTTCTTCTTTGGCTGTTTGGTAGAATTCCCCTGGGAAGCCATCTGGCCCTGGATTCTTGTTTGTTGGGAGATTTTTGATGAATGCTCAATTTCCTTCCTGGTTATGGGTCTCTTCAGGTTTTCTATTTCTTCCTGGTTCAGTTTTGGTAGTTTATAAGTTTCTAGGAATGCATCCATTTCTTCCAGAGTGTTAATTTGTTGGCATATAGTTGCTCATAATATGTTCTTAATATTGTTTGTATTTCCTTGGTGTTGGTTGTGATCTCTCCTCTTTCATTCCTGATTTTATTAATTTGCGTCCTTTCTCTTTTCTTTTTGATGCGTCTGGCTAGAGGTTTATCAATCTTAGTAATTCTTCCAAAGAAACAGCTTCTTGTTTCATTGATCTGCTCTCCTGTTCTTTTGGTTTCTATTTCACTGATTTCTGCTCTAATCTTTATTATTTGTCTTAACTTGCTTGGTTTAGGCTTTATTTGCCATTCTTTCTCCAGATCCTTTAACTGTAAGGTTAGCTTGTGCATTTGAGGCTTTTCTAATTTTTTGAGAAAGGCTTGTATTGCTATGTACTTCCCTCTTAGGACCGCCTTTGATGCATTCCAGAGGTTTTGAACAGTTGTGTTTCCATTTTCATTTGTTTCCATGAATTTTTTTAAACTCTTCTTTAATTTCCTGGTTGACCCATTCATTCTTTAGTAAGATGCTCTTTAATCTCCAAGTGCTTGAGTTCCTTCCAAACTTCCTCTTGTGATTGAGTTCAATTTTCAAAGCATTGTGGTCTGAAAATATGCAGGGAATAATCCCAATCTTTTGTTACTGATTGAGATCTGATTTGTGACCCAGTATGTGATCTATTCTGGAGGATGTTCCGTGTGCACTTAAGAAGAATGTGTATTCTGTTGCTTTAGGATGGAATGTTCTGTATGTATCTGTGAGGTCCATCTGATCCATTGTGTCATTTATAGCCCTTGTTCCCTTATTGATCTTCTACTTAAATGATCTGTCCATTGCTATGAGTGGGGTGTTAAAGTCTCCTACTACAATGGTATTATTATCAATGTGTTTCTTTAATTTTGTTATTAATTGGTTTATATAATTGTCTGCTCCCAAGTTAGCATAAATATCTATAACTGTTAGATCTTCTTGTTGGATAGACCCTTTAAGTATGATATAGTGTCCCTCTTCATCCCTTATGACAGTCTTTGGTTTAAAATCTAATTTGTCTGATATGAGGATTGTTACCCCAGCTTTCTTTTGACATCTATTAGCATGATAAATTTTTCTTCACCCCTCACCTTGAATCTGGAGGTGTCTTTGGGTCTAAAATGAGTCTCTTGTAGACAACATATGGATGAGGCTTGCTTTTTTATCCAATCTGATACCCTGTGTGTTTTGATTGGAGCTTTCAGCCAATTTACATTCAGAGTAACTATCGGAAGATATGAATTTAGTGCTATTGTATTACCTGTAAAGTCCCTGTTTCTGTAGATTGTCTCTGTTTCTCTCTGGTCTATGTTACTTTTGTTCTCTCTCTTCATTTACAGGATCCCCTTTAATATTTCTTGCAGGGCTGGTTTAGTGATCACAAATTCTTTTAGCTTCTGTTTGTCCTAGAAGCTCTTTATCTCTCCTTCCATTCTGAATGACAGCCTTGCTGGATAAAGTATCCTTGGCTGCATGTTCTTCTCATTCAGTACCCTGAATAAATCTTGCCAGTCCTTTCTGGTTTGCTAGGTCTCTGTGGATAGGTCTGCTGCTAATCTAATGTTCCTACCCTTATAAGTTAAGGAGTTCTTATCTCCAGCTGCTTTCAGGATTTGCTCTTTATCTCTGAAATTTGCAAGCTTCACCATTATATGTCAGGCTGTTGATCTATTTTTATTGATTTTGAGGTGGATTCTCTGTGCCAACTGGACTTGAATGCCTATTTCCTTCCCCAAATTAGGAAGTTCTCAGATATGATTTGCTCAAATATACCTTCTGTGCCTCTCTCTCTTTCTTCTTCCTCTGGGACCCCAATAATTTTAATATTGTTTCACTTTATGGTATTGCTGATTTCTTGAAGCCTCCCCTCATGTACCATTAGTTGTTTTCCTCTCTTTTCCTCTGCCTCCTTCCTTTGGAGAAGAGAAGAAAGGGAGAAAACATAGGAGGATAGGAGAAGAAAGGAGGTAAAATTGCAGAGTAACAAAAAGAAATGGATGGGGGAAGGCCGCTAGAAAGAAGGTAACTTGTGGGATCATCATGTTTCCTGTCTGTGAATTCCTGACAGGCATATTCTGGGTCATTGGCCAAATTTTAAGGACACAGTTAGGTATCATGAGTACTAGAACCAAATTGGCACAATCTTCGCTTCATTTTTTTTTGCCCTCTAGACTCTGTGGCTGCCTAGTTGGTCCTACAAAATGATCAGAGTGTGGTAATGAAATCAAGATGACCTCTCACAAGCTTTTATTAAGAGTGGGGCAGGTTCTCAAAAGGAAGAAGTCAATGCAGTGGTGTGGAACATCGGGGATGAGATGGGGGGATGCAGATCAAACCAAAAAGTTTAACATCTAGTGAACATCAATGACCCTCTCGGTGTATTTTCAAGGTGAAGGAGGATTTTGGAAGGATTTTGTTTAAACACCCTGAAAAGTCTATGTTCCTGATACCATGCTTCCCATATCAGCCATTTCACAGTATTAAAGCCTTTTTATTCCCATCAAAGCAGGAAGTCTTATGCTGAAGACAACAGATTGAAGTGGAGATGTCCAGGATGAAGTTCCCTACCTATTCTTTGCTTCCCTCTGAATTATCTCCTTGGAATCTCATCTTGAGGATTCTTTTACCTTAGTGGGCAACCCCTGTCCTTAGAGAAGTCCCAGAACCTAGGCATGGTACAGCTTTATTTGAGCTCACCCATGTGGACCTAAAGTGAGTGCTTTACTAGAACACTGTGCCCACAGTTGCGGAGCCTTGAACACCATTACATTTTATTTATTGCCTGCCTTTATTAATCAGTTACTGGTCACCCTTAGTATTTCCATGCAGGAATCCTTCTTTGTAGCTTTTGGGAATTTTTTGTTTTTAAATTCCAGATCCCAGAAAAAAATCAGCTGAGAAATCAGAAACATGGAAAAAGTAGTATAATTCTTCTGAAAGAATTAAAGTTTAGCAATCAACATAGAGAGATATTGAATCCATTGAACTCAAGTCGAAAGTAAGAACAGGAAAAGCTGATACATGCAGTCACATTTTAAGTTGACATTTCTGGGAGCTGAGACAGGAGGAAGGAAGTGGTTATGATGTATCAGTCTTGCTTGCAGCTGTGGTCATAGTATTGTAAGTAGGTGTTTGTGGAACTCTCTTCTTCTCACAAGGAGTCATTCTTATAAACAAGAGATATTAATATTAATAAGTTTACATGCCTCATATACTATATACAAATCCTATGAGTGGAGTTCCAAGAAATAACAAGTTTTGTAGGCAAAATAGTCCTTAGGTTATTCATTCTTTGACATATGATTCCAAGTAGTGCTGCTAACTTTGCCAGAGGATCTGAATTGTAGACAATTAGAATATACCCAGTAACATTTGCCTGTTTTCCAGTGTCTACATTTATAAATGCTTTAACGAGAAATGAGAAGAGAATGATGTGTACTTTTTTTGTGGAATACTCTGACATAAGATCACAAGCTGACTTAAGATCTGTATTAGCTAAAGCAATGTCAAGTTCAATGTCAAACCCACGAAGAAAGCATGTATGAAAATGAGCCTACTAGAAGCAGCATATATGCTAACTCCCAATATAAAGATGTTTTTTGAATGCAATTTAGCTCAAACAACATCACTGTTTGGTTCTGACATTTTAGTCATAGCTAAGGAGACTTCTAGGGATGCTCAACATCCTAAGCACTTGACACGCACGATTATTCTTTCATTTTAATTTATATCCATAACCAGTATCATCGATAAAGTGTGACTCTGTGGGGGGTCTGATTGACCATTGTGAAAAACTATCTTGTATCAAGTGAAGACACACACACAATAATTAGTGACCAGAGAATCACCACTCACATCTCCTGTGGGATATATTCTTGTTTCTGTTTGCTGTGCTTTATCATTTGCTTTATATGCTTCTGCCCAACTAAGATTGATAACCTTATGGGTGAGCCCTAAAAAAGTATCTGCTTCTCTGTCATCTCTTCTACCAGGATACAAGCTTCATGAAGTGGGGAACATGTGTGTCTTCTTCCCCATTGCATCTCAGCACCCAGCATAGTGACAGTGCATGCGAGGCACTCACAGATTCCATGAATGAATGATTAAGGCATTGGCTCTGGAGCTGGCTTTCTTACTCCTCCTATGAATCAAGAAAATAGGTTGCAGAAGTAAATTTGTTCAACCGTCCATTTTCTTTTTCCTATTTAGTTAAGATAATTACATTTGAGGCATCTTTGTGGACTCCTCTACAAACCTTCCTCCTTTGTCTCTGAGAAGGATTTTCTATCATGTCTTCTTTTCACTGTACATCTAAGAAGCCAAACTTTACCAACCCTCACCACTTGTTTTTTTCAGGGTCGTGTGATCCTTTCATGTTTAATTCATGCTGATGTTTTGTAGGCTGCTCTCAGCTATGACCTGAAATCTAAAGACCTGGAATAAAACATGCCTTAAAGGATATCATGACAGACCATCAGTGACCATGATGTTCATATACTGTGAAAATAATTTCATACTTTACTCCCTCTGCAGGTTTTCTAATGCTATCTTCATATCTGGATGAGATGTAAAAATAGGATTACTTCTTCCCCTTTCCTCTTTACTTCAATCCTATGAATTTTTTTTTCAATCAGAAACAAATCTCATTTTAACTGAGATTTGCATCAGAGTACTTAATGGCCTGCCCATCACCCACCAGATCTCTCACATTTTCTAAGATGGTGAATTGTGATGCCATAAAAAAAAAAATCTCATGTGGAATATTCCATGCACTGTTCAGGATATCTGCTCATCCTCTGGGTTTCCTTGAATAAGTACTTAGTTAAAAAAAAATACAGGGCACCTGGGTGGCTCAGTTGGTTAAGCGATAGCCTTCGGCTCGGGTCATGATCCTGGAGTCCCGGGATCGAGTCCCGCATCGGGCTCCCTGCTCGGCAGGGAGTCTGCTTCTCCCTCTGACCCTCCCCCTTCTCATGTGCTCTCTCATTCTCTCTCTCTCAAATAAATAAATAAAATCTTTAAAAAAAAAACCAAAAAAACAAATATCACGTTTTATTTCAATTGTCTTGCCAGTAGAACTAGAGGGCCAAACTGTATCATTGAGGTTCTCTTCAATTTACCAATTGTTTTAATCAAATTATACTTCTGCAAATTGCTTTAGTCCCAACACATTTTTTAAGGATTTTATTTATTTATTTGAGAGAGAGAGAGCGAGAGAGAGCACAGGCAGAGGGAGGGGTAGAGGGAGAGGAAGAAGCAGATTCCCCACTGAGCAAGGAGTCCAACTCAGGGTTCAAGCCCAGGACCCTGGGATCATGACCTGAGTCAAAGGCAGATGCTTAACCAACTCAGCCACCCAGGCACCCCAATCCAATCTATTTTTAAAGAAAACTGCCAACAGCTTGCTATTTTCCCAAGAATTGCTTGTATCACTTCTAATGAATAAAAATAGCAAGGAAAGTGGCTCAATGAGATTGAGAGTGTTGGTGGGGTGTGAACATTTCAAGGAGTAAAACAGAGCTTATAAATTGAGACACAAGTTATTAGTGAGTTAATCTTTATAAACAGCTTTATAATTCTGTGAGCCTTGAGATGGAATCAACAATTTCATTTACTGTATGATGCTGTTTCATAGAATGTAGAATACAAATTCCTGATGGGATTCTACCTCAGAGTGGGACCCTGACAGTTTATTTGGATGAGGATTTAATGCAGTTAGAATCCTTATAAATGGCATTTAAAGCTACCTAATTTGTGATTTAGGCCATAGCTTTAAAAATTGGCATAAATTGGAGACTTCCATTGAATTTGTAAATATTTCTTCTGAAATCTGCACTCAACCTATTTTTCAGGGTGGAAGGTATCTTAAGAGCTAAAGTCACTCTCTTGGGTCTCCTTGTAAAATTGCTTATTTCTAAATTCATAAAATGGGCAGTGGTGATGGTTGCACAACATTGTGAATGTGTTAATGCCATGGAATCGTACACTTAAAAATAGTTAAGATGGTAGATTTTACCACAATAACAAAAAGGACAATAGCCACAGAGAATAATAGAAACATCTAATAAGAACAGAACGTGGGCAACACCAATCAAGAGAAAGGAGAAAAGATAGGAAAAGAAAAAAAATGCCAAATGAGAAAGGGAAAACAACTGTAGATACAATAGAGGTTTTAAAAATTATAGCAACATACTTTGGATTCCGGTTTGAACAAACCACCTGTTAAAAGATATTTTTGAAACAAGTGGATATAACTGAAAACCAACTAGTATTGGAAACTATTAATAATTATTGTTAATTGTGTCAAATGTGTTATTGATGTAATGGTTATATATTTTTGGGGGTCTCATTTTTTAGTAATAAAATCTAACATTTAAGTAGACATTTTTTTATGATATCTGGGATTTGCTTGAAAATAGTCCCAGAAAAAGAGACTGGTGGGAAGTATATGAAACAAAAGTGTCAGAGTGTTGGTAACTGTGGAAGCAGGTGATGGGTACATGGAATTCTACTATCCTTCCTATTCTTCCTGTTTTTTTTTATTTATTTGAGACATATAATATACATATTACTCTGTTTCTCTCTTTCCTCTTCTGGTGTTCCTATTATGTATACATTACATCTTTTGTAAATGACTCACAGTTCTTGGATAGTTTTTTTCATATTTTTAATTCTCTTTTCTCTTTTCATTTAAGTTTGGGAAGTTACTATCGATAGATATTTAAGCACAGTGACGCTTTCCTTGGCTGTGTCCAGTCTGCTGACAATACAGCCGTTTTGGGTTCTAGCATTTCCCTTTGATTCTTTCCTAAGCATCTAATTACATTGCCCATCTCTTCTTGCGTGTTATCCACTTTTTTCACTATAGCCCTTAGCATATCAATTATAGTTATTTTAAATTCCTGGCCTGAAAATTGCAAAATTTCTATCATAGCTGAGTCAGGTTCTGACACTTACTTTGTCTCTTCCTGATGGGGGAAACAAAGGCTGAAGGAAATGTAGATAAAATTAAATGTCCTTATAACCTACAGCCCATTGGACAAATATCTGCGGGCAGGTGGAGGGTAACATTCCTCCAGGAAGCTCCCAACTGTCTTCATGTTAATGCTTTGCTAGAGGAAGAAACAACCTTAGCTTGACAATAGCAAGGCCTCTGGTATCTGGTGACTCTTCTTTAGCATATGAACTTCCCTTATCTTTATTTGCCCCAACCCCAAAGTATATAATAAGTTGCTCCTCACAATCCCAGGGCAGGGGCTCTTTCTGCTCTTGGGTCCTGTCCCCGAGCTTTAATAAAACCACCATTTTGCACCAAAGACACCTCAAGAATTCTTTCTTGGCCATCGGCTCCAAACCCCACCAACACACCAACCTCACCAAAACATTCAAAAACTACATCATTCAGTTTTTTCTTCCCTTTTAACATGCTTTGTAATTTTTTGTTGAAAGCCTGACATGATGCATTGGGTAATAACTGAGGTAAACGGTCGTTAGTGCGAGGTGTTTTTTTATCCGGCTAGGAGTGCGGCTATGTTTCATGTTTCCTAGAACTTTGTCAGAGGATCAGTTTTCTCTAATGTCCTCACTTGTGTCTTCCCTGTTGTCTTTGAGTTTCCTTGGAAACTCCTTAAATGGCGTGATGCCTTGTAGCTCTCCGTGTAACCTACTGTTAAACTGGAGCACTGTTAAGGTGGTTGTAAGGTATGGGGAGGGAAACCATTCTAGAATCTTACGATTAAATCTCAGTGTTTTCAGTGGGTCAGAGCCCTCAGGTGTGATCTTCAGAAAGTTTCTTAGCCTTTTTTTTTTTCCTGCTTTTTATGGGATTGGAAAGCTTAGAGGGGGCTGGAGCAGCCTAACTGCCCTTCCCCTAAGTCAGATAAGGCTCTGGTGAAGTAGACTGAACGTCCTAGGCTTATTTCAAAATGGTTACTTTCTCCCTCCCTGCCCCACCCCCAACCATTCCTTCCCAGCTGGGATCCGAGGGCGATTTTTCCGGGGTCTTTACCAGGAAAACCTGGTGGGGCTCCTGGAAGTATAAAAACTCCCAAGTTAGTCCTCACTCAGCCTCCAGCGATTTGTTGCTTACTGTTTAAGTGCTCCTACCAGTTTGTAGCTCTGGGGGATTCTGCTCCTGATAAGCGGGAACCCTCTGTGTACACGGCTCTCCAGTTTTCAGGGCTGTAACCTCAATCCTCTGATGGACCCAAGAAGCATTGTTGATTTTCAAGTTGTTTAGTTTTTGTTTCTTTGTTTTTTGGTTTTTTTTGGGGGGGGGGGTTGGTACGAGAACTAGAGGGATGACTTGCAAGGTCTGTGTATGTTGGAGCTGAAACCAGAAGTCTAATACATTGATTTTTGAAAGTGACATCAAATTTGAATTCCTGGAAAGATATCACTTAGTCATGATTTATTATTTTTTACTATCTCTGGATCCAATTTACTAGTATTTTGCTCAGGATTTCTTTTCTTTTTTTTTTTTTAAGATTTTATTTATTTGACAGAGAGAGACACAGCAAGAGAGGGAACACAAGCAGGGGGAGTGGGAGAGGGAGAAGCAGGCTTCCTGCCAAGCAGGGAGGCCAATGTGGGGCTCGATCCCAGGACCCTGGGATCATGACCTGAGCCGAAGGCAGACGCTTAGTGACTGAGCCACCCAGGTGCCCCTTGCTCAGGATTTCTATGTTCATGATGATTACTGGTCTGTAGCTTTGTTATACATGTTCTTTCGAGTTTTTGTAATCAAGTTGGGGTGCATTCCTTCCTGCTCTGTTTTCTGAAACTGTTTATGTAATATTGGTATTATTTCTTTTTAAAATGTTTGGTTCAATTCACCTACAAAGCTCTTTATTGTTCTTCAACTCCTTTCCTGCTCTCCTTGGGTAAGTTCACATTTTATTATTATATTTTATTTCATGTGTTGGCCTTCTAGCTATGTATTTTTTAATACATTTAAAAACTATTTTATTTATTTGAGAGAGAGAGAGAATGCGTGCACATGAGTGGGGGAGGAGCAGAGGAAAAGGGATGAGCAGACTCTGGGCTGGTCACGGAGCCCAATGTGGGACTTGATTCCAAGACCCCAAGCCAAAATCAAGAGTCAGATGCTTAACCAACTGAGCCAACCAGGTGCCCCTATTTTTGAATACTTTTAAGGGATGCTGTATCCCAGACATTGCAGTGTGATCTAAGTGCAGTCCATCTATACATAATATCCTGCTACCTCATGAGCAGTATAAGAACCTTACAACAGTCTTCCCCCCCACCTATTTTATTCTCATTGTCTTATATTTTACTTCTAGATATGTGATGATTCCCATAATGCTTGGCTGATATTTTAAAAAGCAATTTGTCCTTAGAAAATTAAAATAGGCACACACACAGTGGTCCTCATACTTTTCTGAAGATTGAGTGTTGTATCTGGTATCATTTCTCTTCAGCTTGAAGAACTTTTAGCATTTCTTTATAGGGTAGGTCTGCTAAAGACTGATTCTCTCTGCTGTTGCCACTCTGGAAATGTCTTTATTTGACTTTCATTTTTAAAGGATATTGTCTTCTGATAGAGAATTTTAAGCTGAGTATTTTTGGTTTTCATTTATCACTTTAAAGATGTTCTGTTGTCCTATGACCTTCATTGTTTCAGGTCACATGTTGGCTACTATTTATACAGATTTATGCTGTATATAATGTATCCCTTTTTCCCTTCACTCTCTTAAAAGCAGAAAATCTACTTTGAAATTTTAATACTTATCTTTGTTTTTTCAGCAGTCTGAATACTGTGTTTGAATAGATGTGATGTTTGTGTTTATCGTGCTTGTGGGTCATGGAGCTTAAAAGATCTATAGATTTATACCTCTCATCAATTTTGGAAAGTTTTAAACTATAATCTTTTCAATTATGTCTTCGGGTAGTTGTATCATATATATTAAGCCACTAAGTATTTAGGTGGTTTGTTATACAACCAAAAGGAATTGAAACAGAAATCGGTACCCAGAAATTGGATGTTGTTTCAATAAACACCCAAAATATGTAGTATTATTTTTAAGGCTGGGTGGTGGTGGGAGGTTGGAAAAATGATGAGGAAACTATTATAGAAGACTGAATAAATGGTGATCCATTTGGTGAAATGGTCACTTGTATCTAGGAAGATGGACAATGCACTTAAACAAATTTTGGATTTGGGCAAGAAGATCTCCCAGTGAAATTTTTAAAATATCAGCTGCTTCTATTTAGTGACATTTAAGATAGTACAAGAAAGGACAAACTCAAAAAAATAGGCCACTTTGCAATTTGAATCATATGGAATTTGAATCTAATGTTGTGGGTCCTGGGACGAGATGACAAATCACAAATATTGACAAAATAGATTCTGTTTCTTCCCCCAAAATATTCTATTTTATTTTCTGCCTAGAATAATATTAAGGAATAATTGAATCTTACCTACACAGGTTTTTCAGCCATCAAAAACAGATTATCCAAAGGCTCCCTGAAACATCATTGTTCCATGCTCTCTTTATGATCTAATTTAATTTCATTTAACAAGTATTTTTATCCACTGAGTTTAATTCTTAGCTAGTGTAGGATGAACAATAGCAGTCAGGACATAATTTAATAGTCAGGAGTGCTATTTAATGGTGTCACATAGGTATTATCATGGGGTTTTTTTGTACAATTAGGAAAATTGTTTTTAGTTGGACTCCATATGGGATGTGACTGCTCACTGAAGTGCTGGCATCCCAAAGAGCAGAGAGAGGGTGGTGTTGACTTTAAGGAACTGCAGCTTGAGATACTCCTATAGCAGCAAGTGAAATAAGCAGTCACATCTACAGGGACAAATTTGGGAAGAAAACTGATTTATAGGGCTCTAAAGAAAACTTGATGTATTTGTGATTTCAAAGACTAAGAATTCTATGCCAAGAATCACAGGGAATCTGAAAGAGGGAAATGGCCTACCTGTACCTAACATCACTGGAAAAGACTTGGGGGACACAGATGGCAATGAGTAGAATAAGGAGAACATGGGGAAAACCAATGCTCAGACTGGATGTGAGCAGAAACACGAGTCACATAGATTGTTACTGGATCCATAATGAGGAGACACTTGAAACTGACATCATCATCATCATCATCATCATCACCACATTGATCTATTCAGTTCTTACTGAGACTCAGGTTCTGTCTAAGGGATTTATGGGTTTTAGTTCACCTAATTTTCCAAAGAATTCTAAGAGACAGGTCCTCTTATGCTGATTTTATAGATGAGGAAACTGGAGAGGCTGATTAGTTTGTGCAAGATAACACAGCCATTACTCAACCACACTGTTCTGCCTTCAACTCTTAGTCATCACACTACATGGCCTTATCCATTAAATACAGTGTGTGTGTGTGTGTGTGTGCATGTGCGTGCACAGTTTCCATTTCACCATTTGGATTCACCCTTCCCAACAAATCTGTTTGTTATCTTCTCTTTCAGAGTTAAATTTTCCTTCCAGATATGCTTATGTGTAGATACTCATAATGAATGAATAATTTCTACACATTGCACTCAAAATTCTGGTAACCAGAGTTGATACAAAGAGTCTCTTTTGAAGAATGATCTGTCTACATGACCTACTTCTTCAGGAACATGCTGCTGTTAGAGTCTTCACGAGAATAATCTGAAGTCCTGTTCTACCCACAGAAGTAACTACTAAGGCCAGCATGTAAAATCAACCACAAAGGCATCTCTTCTGAAGCAATAGAAATGTCCTTTAAGGTGAATACATTTAAAATCTTCAGTACTTCCTCTTCACTGTTTCTTTTTTTACCTGGTTTGGATCATCAGGACAGTGCCCAGGGTTCTCTGGAAAGAACTACCTTGTATCAAACTATGTCCATAGCACAGTTCTGGCTGTATCAGCAATGAGCCTGCCAGACTGCTCAGTGTAGAATGCTCTTGCTAGCGTTCCACTTATCATCATTGTCTCCTAGAGAGTTTTCCTCCTCTGAATGAAAAAAAGTGAATCATTTGTTTGTTTTGTTGGTATGATTGTAATTTTGAGAATGGTTTTGAATGTGTTATTTAAATATGATTTTTATTAGAGTGATTGTCTTTGGGACTTCATGTTGAAAACTTGTGATGCCTGTCTGATAATCTAGGTCTTCCAGTTATTCTTCACCCCCTCAAAAACTTTTTTGATAATCCTACATGTTCCAGCCAAAAAGCTTCAAAAAATATTCTTTCATAGCATATTTTCCCTTTTGAATTTTGCCTTCCACTGAAGTTTCAGGGATAAAAGATCCACTTTCTTCTCTTTGTATGTTATAAAAATGATGAAATTGACTTTTTTTTTTTTTACTTTGCCTGTTCAATTCTTCTCATCTAGAATTCATCTTGTAGAAACAGGTATCATTGCTTTTCCCATAGGTAATAGAATATTCTTCCTTAGGTTGAGGGTTAAGGAAGAGAAATAGAAAGGGACATATGTATGTCAGTGGAATTTGAGGTCATGGTGGGCAATTGCTATCTGTGGGTGCAGCTCATAGTAGCCCTCCCAAAGGTGGCAGTTAAGTCTGTCACATTTAACACCAATGAATCTATCAAATTTTATATTGTTTTACATGTAGATGTGTGTATGGACATGCATTTTTTTAAAGATTTTATTTCTTTATTTGAGAGAGAGAGAGTGAGAGAGAGCATGAGAGGGGAGAGGGTCAGAGGGAGAAGCAGATTCCCCACTGAGCGGGGATCCCAGTGTGGGACTCGATCCTGGGACTCCAGGATCATGACCTGAGCTGAAGGCAGTTGCTTAACCAACTGAGCCACCCAGGCACCCTGCACATGCATTTTGAGAGTATAGGTTTGATCCCCAAGGTTTTCTTTCTCTCTAGAAGAGAGTTCTGCCCACACAGGGGCGAGCTGACAACAGGGGGAATATATTTGGGGAATGACTAATTGTGCTGTTCTAACCAAAGTCTTTGGGTACAAGAGATATTTGATGAAAGGATACAGAAACCTCATTGAAACAAAGGACACATAGATATTTCATACAAATTGTGACTGAAGAGGGCTCCGCCATCTATTACCAAGACAGCTACTCTCCCCATCTCCCCCTTTCACTATTTCTTGGATCAGAGGCTCCCAAATGTCTGCCTCTTTCTTTATGTTGGTGCATTCTCTTCTCCTGTAGGTTGGCGTCCTCTGTTTACACCTCTGTCTGCACGGAAACAATGAGCTCAGAGTCACATGACTCTTCGGTTCAATTATGTTCCACCCGCTGCCTAGAGTGGGATATCTCTTAATTTAAATTAGTGAGGAAGTATTTTGATGGTGTGTTGGCTTGACAGTGGATTGGATCTAGTGTCTCCTATTTGATCCAGTCAACCGCAGCAATCCCACAATGGATAACAAGTGTACTTTAGACTGTTTGGGGTTGAGAATAGGGCAGGCATATTTAGGGACTAGAAGTCACAGGGTTGTGACTGGCTAAAGATGTAAGTGGTTTTGAGAAGACCAACTTTTTTTTTTTTTTTAAGATTTTATTTATTTATTTGAGAGAGAGAATGAGAGACAGAGAGCATGAGAGGGAGGAGGGTCAGAGGGAGAAGCAGACCCCCCACCGAGCAGGGAGCCCAATGCGGGACTCGATCCTGGGACTCCAGGATCATGACCTGAGCCGAAGGCAGTCGCTTAACCAACTGAGCCACCCAGGCGCCCCGAGAAGACCAACTTTTTGACAAACCAAGTCACCCTTCTTGGTTAGAAAAATGCCTCATCCTATCTTTAATCCACTTTGACTGACTGACATTTTAGGACCTTTCAGTTTTATTAAATTGTCCAGGACCTCTTTATTTTCTCCCAGTTTTATCATTGGCTTTCTTTCTGCCTGGTTCCTGGCCCTCACTTGATCTCTCCTATAAGCCCTGTAGCCCCTCTGGCTAGAAGACACATCTGTCGGCTGTGCTGGACCCGTGACATTTCTCAGCCCTGCCCCCTGACTCTTTCCTCATCCAGTGCCTCAGGAACATTATTCCACTTTAATTCAGGGGTTTAGACTCAAACTCCAGGACTAGATTATTTGGTGAGTATCTGGACCTCCTTTGAGGTGCTATTTTAATGTTTAGTTTACTTATGTGATTCTTCGACTTACGTCTAAAGAGAGTGGAGGGGAACTTTTTACTGGCACAATAGGTAGTTTCTTATAATTTCATTGGTCATGTTTCAAAAGTAGATATATTATTTTCTGAAACATGAATGAAAACTAAATTAGCACATAGATAGGCAGGCAGCAAATAGAAATCTAGGTCAGCAAAGTCACCTTGTTTGAAGGGCATCCGAACAGGGAGGACATCTTTTCAAGCTAAAGATATTAGTTAATTGCACTTATAAATTCCTTGTGTTCCAATCTTTGACATTTTATCTTGGCTCCCTTTGAGGCCTGTATTAGATTCTTTTTTGAGGCACACAGAAATCACTCACTTCAAAATTATACTGCCCGCTTCCTGACAAATCCACCATTGGCCTTTCTATCCAAGGAGGGTTTGAAAATAAATCTTGAGTCTCTTAACGGCAACATCACAGCGCTGATGCTCTTTCTCTCCTGCCCGAGATCCGTGCCTGACCCAGGATATTGGGTGACGTCCTGACCATGACGCGCTGAGTACAGCAGCCTGAATAAATCACTTTATCAGCTCAAAGTCAAAGTTACGAGCAGAATTGCTTATGGAAATTTTAGCATTCCCCCATCCTGCACAAAATGATTTAAACTGGAGCCAGAGGGTGATATTTGTTTTTTGGGTTGTTTTTTTTTTAAGATTTTATTTATTTATTTGACAGAGAGAGACAGCAAGAGACGGAACACAAACGGGGAGTAGGAGAGGAAGAAGCAGGCTTCCTGCCGAGCAGGGAGCCCAATGCGGGGCTCGATCCCAGGACCCTGGGACCATGACCTGAACCGAAGGCAGACGCTTAGCGATTGAGCTGCCCAGGTGCCCCAAGAGGGTGATATTTGGGGACTGATATAAGTAATGATATGGTGTCCTCCACCTTCCTGGGGTTGTCTTTTTCTATCTGTGCTGAAGGAACTCGGCTAGAATGCAGTGGGTCAGGTGTGATGAGGAGCACAGTCAACCCTCAATGTCACCCTACGTGAGCCATTTGGCCTCCGTGGCACTCCATTTCTGCATAAAGTCACAGTGTTATGTAGGATTAGCCATTGTATACATATATACAATGGAATATTACTCAGCCATCAGAAAGGATGAATACTTACCATTTACATCAGCGTGGATGGAACTGGAGGGGATTACCTAAGTGAAATAAGTCAAGCAGAGAAAGACAATTATATGGTTTCACTCATATGTGGCACATAAGAAACAGCACAGAGGATCATTGGAGAAGGGAGGGGAAAACTGAATGGGAAGAAGTCAGAGAGGGAGATAAACCATCTGAGACTCTTGACTATAGGAAATAAACTAAGGGTTGCTAGAGAGGAGGTGGGTGGGGGGATGGGGTAACTGGGTGATGGGCATTAAGGAGGGCATGTGATGGAATGAGCACTGGGTATTATGTAAGACTGATGGATCACTGACCTCTACCTCTGAAACTAATGATATACTATATGTTGGCTAATTGAATTTAAATAAAAAAATTCAAGTCAGAAAAAGAGGATTATTCTCAGGTAATGTACAGAGCGGTACAGGGGCTAACCTCAAAAAGGCTTCGGAGGGCCACATCAGAGGCATTCATATAGCCATGAGAGATTACAATGCACATCTCATGGTCATGAGTGTAGAGGCAGGGACTGAGCAAGTAGTCTCATGAAAGAGGGTTCAGGACTGTGATGCTCTCCTGACCTTCACATCTCATTTTACTTTTAAGGACAAAAAGTCTGTCTCTGGGTTGACCTCTGTCCTCGAATGTCCATTTTCAAGGGAGTGAAGATCATGTGTATTCCCTTGATTTCTTGCAGCTGGAGAAAGGGAGACAGGAACAGGACCTACTCTTTCCTGGGGAAAAAAATCCCAACTGTCCATCTCTGTTTCATCTTGGCCTCTTTCTCCTTTGACAGGTCTATCTCCTCCCAACTGGTAGAGGAAGGTTGAGCATGGAGATGACCCCTTCCTGAGGGTGTCCTCTTATTCACTGCTGGGTGCTCTGACCTTCCCATTGAAGCAGAAAGATCTGAGGCTGAGTAGTGCACTGATGGAAAAGAAACAGAATAGACTAGTGATTATTATCCTTGACTACAGGTTAGAATCCACCTTGTTAGGTTTTTAAAATTCTGTTGGCCAATCACATATTATACAGATCTAGCCAGTATCTCTGGTGGCACGGGAGGGAGATCTGAAGCAATAGCACTTTTTTTTTTTTTTTAAATCTCAGATCAATCCAATGGACCGCTAGTGAAATAAACCACATACCCTATTTTGGTTCTAGACCCCAGAAATGCCTTAGGATGGAAAAAAATAAGTTGTCTATATGGCTAAATATAGACCATAAGAGTTCTACAATAGGTTTTGGGTTCAGAGCATAATAAAGAATGCTCCTTGTTTCTACCATATTATTCTGTTAATGTTTCCCTTTGGGGACTTTGAATGATTAAACTGGAATATTATTCCAAGGTTTGGGGTCCCATCAAGTCTCACCCTCTTACCCCACATTTCTCACTAATTACAATAGTGTTCTCCCCTTCCTGTGTCCGTCAAGTCTTCAACATTGAACTGAAAACTGAGTTCTATCTAATTATGATATGATTCCATGAAATACCAAAAATGTGTCATAAAAGCACTTCCAGGAGGAAGAAATGTTTATATCTGACAGAAACATAATAGGTCAGCCAAAACTTCTATTTATGTACATCCTAAAACAAAAATAATGGTTCTGTTTGTCCTATAACTATGAAAAAAATCACACATTATGTTCCCCAAGGAAGAAAATTCTTAAATTACAGTCATAAATTATGCACAGAGGGTGATATTAAACAGCAATATCATAATAAAACAACTGTAGCCATAGTCTGGTTCTAAACTTAGTCCATACCTTACAATCTCCTGGTGAACTTTTTACAGAGTAATTGAACCAGAATCTGTAGAGATGATACCCAGGCAAGTGTTTTGTTTTGTTTTCTCTTTGAGTTCCCCAGAGGAGTCTGATACTCAGCCAAGATTGGGAACCAACACTCTCAGCAGTATTTCTGGACGACTACATACGGCCTAGGCAGTAAGAAGAAAAAATGACAATAAATTAAGACACTGCTTTTGAGTGATTGCTTTTTGCTGAAGAGACAAACAAGTAGAAGAACACAGGAAGGGGGATAAAACACAAAACATCAAGGAGAAAACCCATTCCTGTTGGAAATCATGTTCCCGAACCATAGGGCATACGTACAAAATGTCAGGAAAAGAAACAGACAAGGTTTTTACACATGGTGTTATAATTTATTCTTTTGACAAAGATCTACTTTACATATGAACTACTCTTCAGTTTCTCACCCACGCACACGCACGCACACACCATGATGTTATTTGATTTCTCATAATTGTGTTTCCTTTTTAATTCTGCTTTGAGAGAAGCAAGAGATGATAAATGGAAACTTTGTGGGACCATATGAAAGCTGCACAGGACATATGCAGGACAATGTGGGCATATATAACATCAGCTTGCAATTAGATGGTGTTAACAAAATAATGTAAAATCTATGACATTTTATTTCTGGCTCACTTCACAACTAAGTTCAAATTAATTCCCAGACCATAATGTGCCATGATTTATGGGGTATTTAAGGGAGAGAGATCGCTTCACTATTTGTCATCAGCTTTCTTACTTCCCAGTCCAATTCTGTTAGCAAGTTTCCACACCTTTTGGCCTGGTTAGTGATGTTCACACAGTGCAGAAAACTGTGAACGATTACCTGGGTAATTCAAAATAAGCAGGACATTTGCATAGCATTCAGGGTACTCCATTATCATTTTCATTACAATATAAGCAAATTATTTATTGGAAACCAGATAAAGCAGTGCACATTTATCTGGAAACACCACAGAGGTGCTATGCAAATATCTCAACCTTTTCTGTCAAATGCGGTATTTCAGTCTGTTAATCACTGAAAGCACCTTTCATTAAGCAAACGAGCCTCCCTGCGAAGGCCTACAGCCAAGCAAAACTCCTTTTGTCCAATCAATCATGAGAAAATAGAAAGTGCCCACATTATCTAACTTATTTATGACTGATTAGTCACTGAAAATCAAAAACAGGAGATAAATTTATTTCCTTCATGAATAAAGTAAATCATTTCCAGGTTTTTTTTAAGAGGATAGTCTTTCAGGCATCTGGTTCCTCTTCTCTATGACTATTGACCTTCTGATGATATTCAACTTTTAACTTTAGAGTTCAGCCTCATAGCATCCAAAGCCAGTTTCTCAAACCATCCCTCTGCCCTCCTGTTCTGATGATGAGCTTCATGTCGTGCTTTTTCCAAAGAGGATGGTGAGCATAGACATGCTTCTTGCGACTTTCAAGAGGAGACACATGAAGGCATCATGTCAGAAATATTTACAGTTGCCAACAACTCCTTCTCTGAGCTAAAGTTAAAAATACTTGACTAAATTCTAAAGGAATATTTATGACATTTTTTTCCCCTGAGAAAGAATTGCAATCTCCAAAAATGTCTGTTGTAAAGAAAAAAAAATTGAGTTTAGGAAATACATGTTTCTGGTGTCACAGAACTTTGGGATCTGTGAACCAAGAGTCCCAGGGCTCATCTCTCCAACCGTGCCTGCTGCCTGGGTACTTGGTGCAAGACTTCAAGTTTGGGATCCTCTGAGAACTTGTGTAGCTGCCTTGGTTGAAGGCCTCCTTGGTAGATCCTGATTCTATTTATTGTGGCTAAAACCTGCCCATTAATGAGCAACTGGGACAAGCTCATTGTAAATATTGAAGGCTAAACAAATCGGTTTCCAGCACAGACTTCTGAGCTTGATGGGCAACCAGAGAGAACCAAATGTCCGTGGCACACAGTTCATCCTGTATCCTGGTCTATGTTTGCATTCCTGGAGCACAGAGAAAGCACCTAGTGATTTATAATAAAAACAAACAGAGTAGATGGCTAACTTAGCATTCCCAGATAGGACGCTTTCCCCCAAGCAGGACATTTTGCCCTTTGTAGTTATGTGTGTGTGTGTTTATTGATCTGAAATTCATGGAACAATAAAGTAACCATTTTAAAGTGAACAACAGGGGCTCTCTTTCTAGGTATTTAAAAGCCCAGACTGGCTGCTATTCTCATGTTAAAAGTGACGCTGTAATCAGTTGGAATGTTTTTGTGCTTTACATTTTTGCTATGTGTATGCCAAATGAAAGGTTGGACTGATTTTTTTTTGTCACTGCACTGACTAGTTTTAGGCACAATTGACTCAAATTGACTAGTTATTCAAAATGTGCTTACCTAACATTAAAATAACAGAGCAACCGGAGGAAAAATAATTACCAAGTAGATTGTGTTCTCGTGCATTTGACTGTGAGGCAACATTCTTACCTTTTCAATACCATTAGAGACAAAGCCTCAGCAGTGACTCTATGTGACCTTGAGACCTCCACAAAGAGAAGGCCTGTGCTCAGATGGAGACCTGACTTCATCTCTATCAGGAATTAGAACCTGTCTTTGACACCCTTGGGGTCAGCTTCTCCAGTCCTTCCCAGAGAAGCATTAGGCCGTTACACTCGACTCCTCAGTGCTTAGCAGTGAATCTGGGCAGCACAGCACCAAGTTGGAAAACGTACAAAGATTGCTTTGGGGAACCTCAAAATCTGCTCACGGGAATCCTTCCCCTGCCTTGTTACACTCTAGTGATTAGTGAATTTCTGCATCTCCCAAAGTCAGAGCTTCCTGAGCAGATGCCAAAAATCCTAAACCTTTCTCAACTCTGATCAACCTAGTGTTTTATGCTTGGTGCCTTATTGATTATATAATAAACAACTCAGAACTGCAAAGCTAAAGGCTATTAATGAATGACACCCCACACTTCTGCTCTACTCAGCCTAGGACACAAAGGAGGATCTGTTGAGAAGACTCTCAAATCTGCCAGGCTGAAGGGGAGAATGGATGTGAGAGTTCCTGGGTTCTTGCTGCGTTCATGAGACCACCCCCGTGGGCTGTTACACTGATAAGGCTGATCTGAGAGTGTGTTTAGTTCATGCTTAAGATTACAAATGTTACTCCAATGGCGAAGTTTTCACTCCAGAATCACCTGTGTAGCTTTTTCAAATGGAAGATGCTCATGCCTGCTTCCCACGTCTAGGGATGCTGTTGCCAGCATCCAGGCCCCTGTGCTTTTTGAAAGTACCCAGGTGAGTGTCGCCAGGGTTGACTCCCTCTCAGAGATTCTAATCATTAGATGATCACTGAGGACCAACCTGCCTCTGGAGTTCAACCATGTGCAGTGAAACATTTCTCTCTCCACAGTTGTGAGAGAAAATTACATCCCACTCTTTGTTCTCTTCACCTCTTCTAGGACACTAAGATTCTTAGGCAAAGGTTTTTAGTACCAAGCATAGTGTCCATGTTTAAAATCAGGTCTCATTTTTTCCCTAATGCTCACCGTTATTAAATGAGAGGTGAGTGAGAGGTCGTGGTCCTTCTGACCCCACTCCATTACTGAAATGAATTGAAAGGCCTCAAAAAAGCATCCCTAGCCAAGCCATCAGTAATGGAAAAACATGATCCTCGTGGCTTGCAAAATAGATGTCCGTCTTGACAGGAACATCCTGTGCAGTCTTGGTGTGTGAGGGGCGACTATTTAATTAAGAGAGCACAGAGTCTTGCTGGGACAACTTGCTGTCCAAACACCATCTTCAACTCTTAATAAGAACACATCTGCCACCCTGTGTTGGAAGCCAGCAGGAAAGTCCATCAGCGTTCCCAGAGAAGCGGCTCCTTTCCCTTGGGCCCATTTCCATTTTACTTTCTTTAGCTAAGGTCAGTTCTGGGATTCTTGGAGCAATAAGGAGAGGTACTTATTTTGGGGTGAAGCCTATGAAAATACAAACACTTGCACTTATTACTCATTCACTCACTCACTCACTGAAGACAACAAAAATCAATCCAAAAAAGTCACGATCCATCTGCCTGACCCTCATTCTCATTAAATTGGTTCCACAAAACTGGCAACCAGAACCCCACGTGTGTGGAGACAGAACCTTGCTGCTGTCAGCAATAGGTGGTTTCTCCATGCATATCTATAATCTTGAGGAATTTTGGTTGCTCATTTGCTGAAGGTAGTTGGTCCAATTACAGTAATTGATATTTCAACAATAACCGTGAAGACTGCTGTGTTCTGGTGTTAAAATTTACATTTCATGAAATATAATTCACATCAAAATGTTCTGTCCCTGGGAAATGCCTGGACGCACAGCTCAGTGGACGAAACATAAACAGTCCTATCTCCTGGGGTGATAACGATAGAGACACTGAATATCTCTACCTCAGCTGCAAAATAAGACTGACTTTACTTACAAGGAGGTGTTGAGGAATAGCATTATATGCAATGGTAAAAGGTCCATTAGATGTAAAATGCAGGTGTACCTTACCTGATATAATGCCCTTTCCCCCAACTAGAGCCAGGGAGGGGTCACCAGCAGGCATTCAGAGGGAGACTAAGGGCATGACCAGCCCATCTCCCTCCTGGTTCTACCTCTACCATGCAGTCTATCCTCTTCCCACTAGACCAGGTTAAAGGTAAAATAGCTATCACCTACTGGCCCATGACCGTGATGGCCATCATGGGAACCTAACCAGCCCCCACTGTGACCGTAGTCTAAAAACTGACCCTAGTTACCACATTTCACCCAAGAACTAACCAGCATCGATCAAGCACATACAATGTACCGGCCACTGTGCTTTACCTACATTATGACTCCCATTTACCAGAGAGATCATATTAACTATCTGACACCGAAGCCCATTCTCTTCCTGAGACCCTGTACCAGTGAGACTGAAGGGTTGTGGAAGTCCTCCCAACATCCAGGGAATCCTTGATTCCACTCATCCTTGGTACCAAGACACCAAGGCATTAGGGGAAAAAGTTTTTGAGAACTCCAAACCAATATGCCTTGAATATTACTTAATCCTTTTTATGTAGTCTGATACTGATACTTCCATGATCTAAACCCATATGAACAAGAAGTCACCCAAGACCCTTTTACCTCATGACAGGATTTTAATTACCGTCTCCTAACTGATATCCTTCAGTCCATTAGTCTTTCTTCCCAATCCATTAGGCTGTAAATGAACTTTTCTACATACCACCTTCATCAAAACACATTCAAGCCTTTGTATTTTTCCTGTGGTCTAGGATAAAATCTAAACTGCTTAATGTGGTGGCTTTTGAGGTTTTCCTTAATGTTACCACAACCCAGAAGTCCAGGTTTCTCTGCTGCTTCTTTTCATGCATCTCCCTTTTAATCAAGTGTGGCTATCTATTTATGAGAAAAATGCCCTTGCTTACATTTCTCTGCTCCTTCACCTATCATATTTCTCAAATCTGAGTAAATTTGTTAATCCTCTCTGCTCATTCAGATGCTCTTATATTTTTCCAGTCTCAGCTTTAGTCCCTTTTCTATGAGAACTTCCCCATCATGTCCACTCTCAGTGGGGACTCTGACCACAGAACTCAAGCCCTGTCAGCCTCACTTGGTAGAGAGAGTGTGTGTGTGTGTGTGTGTGTGTGTGTGTGCCCTGAAGCACCACTGGGACTGACACCATGTTTCCAATTCAAATATAGAATACATTTATTGAGAAGCTACTTTGTGCTAGGCACCATGCTCCATGCTACCTTTTTTTTTTTTACTTTTTTTTATTATGTTACGTTAATCGCCATACATTACTACCTATTTACACTCTTTTTGACCCCCAACATAACACCTGACAGGCAGCTGGATGTCAAGTGGGTGGTCAAGAAATATTTGTAGAAGAAGGAAAGAAAATTAACACTTATGATAGGCATTAAGGAAGGCACATGATATGATGAGCACTGGGTGTTATGCTGAACTAATGAATCATTGAACATTATATCATAAAATAAGGATGTACTATACCTTGGCTAACTGAATTTAAAAAAAAGAAAATTAACACTTATGAAGGCAAATCTCTATAGTAGATACTTCGTGGGTGCTCTGTTATTTACCCTAAAATTTTACTTTATTTATCCTAAAAATCACCCTAGAATGAAGGTGTTTTCCTGTTTTTGCATATGAAAAACCAGTACTCTAAGACCTTAAATATTTGCAAAAGGTCACCTAAAGTGTGGTCAAGTTTGGATCAAAGCTAGTTGTTCTTGTCTCCAAAATATGTTTTTTCTACTGTGTTATGGAGTTGTCTTTATCAGAGTTAAACATGTCTTCTGACTTATTTCCATACCAAATAAATATTTGAATAAATTGAGATCTCATGTAAGAACATCTTTCTTGGGAGATAGCTGAGTCTTCCAAATAAATGCCATCTTGTGGTGAGATCTCTTTTTGTCACCAGACTGTCCACTAAATTAGTTGATGTATCTGAGCCTAAGCTATAAATTCGATGGTGCAAGCTTGTTACAATAGTTTGAATACAAACACAAATACTGTGTTTGAATTTTAAGAATGAAATAATATGAAAAATTTGTTCCAAAAAATTAAACTTCTAACTCTAATTACCAGATTATGGAAATTACAGGGGTCTAGGGACAAGCTGAGCAATGCTATGAATAATTGATCTGCCAAATGCAGAAATATGGAGCATTTTTTAAATTATGTTGTTTTTTTTAAGATTATTTATTTATTTATTTATTTGACAGAGAGAGACACAGAGAGAGAGGGAACACAAGCAGGGGGAGAGGGAGAGGAAGAAGCAGGCTTCCTGCCGAGCAGGGAGCCCGATGTGGGGCTCAATCCCAGGACTCTGAGATGATGACCTGAGCCGAAGGCAGACGCTTAATGACTGAGCCACCCAGACACCCCTATTATGTTATGTTAATCACCATACATTATATCATTAGTTTTTGATGTAGTGTTCCATGATTCATTGTTTGCGTATAACACCCAGTGCTCCATGCAGAACATGCCCTCTTAAATACCCATCACCAGGCTAACCCATCCCCCCACCCCCCTCCCCTCTAGAACCCTCAGTTGGTTTTTCAGAGTCCATAGTCTCTCATGGTTGGTCTCCCCCTCCGATTCCCCCCCTTCATTTTTCCCTTCCTGCTATCTTCTTTTTTTTTTTTAAACATACAATGTATTATTTGTTTCAGAGGTATAGGTCTGTGATTCAACAGTCTTACACAATTCACAGAGCTCACCATAGCACATACCCTCCCCAATGTCTATCACCCAGCCACCCCATCCCTCCCACCCCCACCACTCCAGCAACCCTCAGTTTGTTTCCTGAGATTAAGAATTCCTCATGTCAGTGAGGTCATATGATACATGTCTTTCTCTGATTGACTTATTTCGCTCAGCATAACACCCTCCAGTTCCATCCATGTTGTTGCAAATGGCAATATTTTGTTCCTTTTAATGGCTGCATAATATTCCATTATATATATACACCACACAGGGAAATCCAAATGTGGAGCATTTTATGGGACAAATGACTCAATTTGGACAATAGAGCAATGGCACAGTGATCAATGGCTGAGCCAGGACTGAGTCTGGGCAGTCTGCAGCCAGCTCAGGAATCTGGCTCTTTTCACACTCAACTGCACTGACCTTTGTAGCATAATGTTGTACATCCTTCCTTGATAGTTTTTTCTCCAGCCAGTGGAAACACAAAAGAAACATCTCAATGTGACATTACTAAGCAGCAAGAAGGAAGAGAAGAATTGTTTTGACAAAGAAGGACATTTTTCACATAGGAATTTTATCTCCTGCCTTGAAAAGGAAAGAAGATGTCTCCCTGCCCAGCACCAATGCACTGATCACTGCTTGCGGGTAGTAGGAAACCAACACAACCCTAAACTCTTGTTCTCCAGTTTTGTTCAAAACAACCCTCCCCAGTTTCCTCCTAAAACCTAGTAAAAACTGACCTTCCTTTTGTCTCTTTGGACTTGCCTATGGTTCACCACAGCTTGCTTGTCGCAAGTTGCAATTCCTTTGCTATTCCCAAATAAACTCATTTTTACTTAAATAAAATTGCTCTTTGCTTTGTTTAAAGTTAATTCTTGAAACACAAAAGTGGTCACTTTATATAATTCTTTTTTTTAAGATTTTATTTATTGGACAGAGAGAGACACAACGAGAGAGGGAACACAAACAGGGGGAATGGGAGAGGGAGAAGCAGGTTTCCCACGGAGCAGGGAGCCCGATGCAGGGCTCAATCCCAGGACCCCGGGATCATGACCTGAGCCGAAGGCAGACGCTTAATGACTGAGCCACCCAGGCGCCCCTATAATTCTTTTGCAAAAATAATATTTACTTAAGAAGAAACACGATTGTCTCCTCACATACTGACATCCAAATGCTATTCTTCAGTAGAACGAGGGCAGGACTGATGTGCCATGAAGAGCCCCTCCCACCACAGTGAACGTGCTCGGAATCATTCTCATTTTCCTCCATGAGCCTTCTCCTGACGAATAGGGCTCATGTGAGGAAAAATGAGACCAAACAGAGGAAAACCAACCGACCAATACGCAGATGGTCCTGGCCTGCTGAGAACCATGCCCTGATTGGGTTGGTACATGGTCCCAGTGGAAACTAAAGCCCAGTTCTAACACACCTCACTGTTGCCTGTGTGCACATGTGTTCACAAGGCAACCACAATGCCCTGAAGTCGGTGGTTTCGGGAACTGATCTATTCATTAAAGTAAGCCTTCTAGGAGGCTTTGAGTGCAGGCCAGCCTTTGAAAAAATTCAACTCAATTCATTTACAATTGTTTTTCTTTTAAATGTATTCAGTGTACATTGACATATCCACCCAGTGCATCTCAATGTGACATGGAGCTATAGTGTTGAGTTTGAGAGAATGCTCTACAAAATGCTTCTCCGTAATGAGATAACGTAATACAGTGCTCTTCTGCACTTTCCTTTAACTCAGAGTGATTATATATTGTCCACCTTGCAGCTAATATTTAGAAATAAACGACCTCAATACATTACATATACACATATCATATTTATCAGGTGTCACTAAGGATTTGATTCTGCCAATTTTTAATATGCCTCACATCAAACGCATTGATATTCTTAAGTGATCTGGCAAGATGACATCCCAAGCAAGGTATGATTTAATCAGGTATTTGGAAATCATCCGATTTCATAGAAGAGCAAGGGAAAGAAAACACATTAACTGACAAATAAAATGTATTTTCACCTATAAGAATATTGATTTGCTCATATGAATGAAGATCACTGATTTACTTTACCAGTAGAAATATCTTGTTTGGACCCATAGGGTCGATTTTGCATTATAATTTCACGCATTTGAAAGTTAAATTCTTCCACCAAGTTCCAAATTTATTCCTGTTGCAATAAAAAATTTATTCCTCTGTGTGATTTTCCCACTGTAGCACAAAAAGTGTATTGCCAGATGCCTTTATAAGACAGCAAGAAATACGATTACTTCTTTGATATCCTTTTAATCAAAAATAGGCTGGAATGCATAAGGAGCTTTCAGTCACATCTGGAGGAAGGAAAATGTAACTAACTTGCTCTTTTCTTATGAAAGTATCAGGAAAGGAATCATTCTAAATAACTTTTGC
The DNA here is from genome assembly GCF_011800145.1 of Mirounga leonina. Taxonomy (NCBI): domain Eukaryota; kingdom Metazoa; phylum Chordata; class Mammalia; order Carnivora; family Phocidae; genus Mirounga; species Mirounga leonina. Next base: position 18,815,839 of record NW_023270380.1, read on the forward strand.
TGTTTGTTAAATCTCTTTTCCTAGAGAAAAAGTGAATAGCTAAGTGATGGTGACAAGAAAAACATATTGTATTCTTACACTTTTTCTGCATGGCTCATGTGAAGAAGGTTAAGAAGGAAAGCATCAAAGTTCTGTCCCACAGTCAAGAAACAAGGTCACTCTTACCCCAGCAGTGGGATGTGCTGGGGGGCAAATCCTTGGACTGTGAAATGTGGAAGGACATAAGTCAGCATCCTCATCCACTGCAAGATGATGTTCAATTAGACAACGATAGATCAGATTAGACAATATCACATCACAGCAACACTAAAGGAGTTGTGCTCCTTAGAGTGTATTGTTGGGATTTCGATTCCAGATCACGACATAGGAAAATCCTGAGCTCACCTCCTCCCACAGACACACCAATCTACAGCTGTATATGGAAAAATTTCCTGTGGAAAAAAACCTTAAAAACAAGTGTGCAGATGAGGGGGGAAAGCACATGGAAGGGATAGGAAAGAATGAGACATAATCACCCTATAAACCACACCCCCAGCACCTAGTCCCACAGTCAGGAGGGAACTGAGAACCCTGAGCTTCTCCCAGAGGAGCGAAGGGTTCATGCCCCACATTGGGCGCCCCAACTTTTAAGACACGCACCTGAGAGATGACCTCAAAAAAATTTTATCTAGCTATGAAAACCAACAGAGCTCACACCCACAGTATTGGCAGGATGCTATAACACAACACCACAGTTTGGGTGGCTCGTAAACAATGGATGTTTGTTTTTCACAGCTCTGGAAGCTGGAAGTCCGAGGTGGAGACGCCACTGCGATCAGGTTCTGGTGAGGGCACTCTTCCAGTGTGCAGACTGAGACTTCTTGCTGTGTCCTCAAGTGCTGGAAAAGGGCAGCTAGCGCTGTGGGGTCTCATTAATAAGGCACAAATCCTATTCGTAAGGACTCTTTCTTCATGACCTAATCACCTCCCAAAGCCCCGCTTCCTAATACCATGGCCATGGGCAATAGGTTTTTGACATATAAATTTCAGAGGGACACAATCATTCAGGATTCTTCTCAGGGAGCACTTTCCATTGTGCATCCAGCTATGCCTACTAAGGCCCCTACACATGACAAGGGCTGATCTTTTTTTTTTTTTCTTTTAGAGAGGGTGAGTGCACGTGAGCGGCAGGGTGGAGGGTGGTGGAATGAGCAGAGGGAGAGAGAGAATCTTAAGCAGGCTCCACACCCAGCATGGAGCCCAATGCACGGCTCAATCTCACAACCCTGAGATCATGACCTGAGCTGAAACCAAGAATTGGACGGTTAACAGACTGAGCCATCCAGGTGCCCTGATAAGAGCTGGTCTTTTGGAATCTTCCCCAACAAATCTCACTTTATGCTTATCCCTTGTGTCCCTAGACATGCCTGTCCCTGCCTCTGGCATGACACCTGTATGATAAAACTCAAAAGGAAGTAAATCTTGCTTTACAGTAGTTTTGATTCCAAATAAAGTCAGCCTTAAGGAGGAAAGAATGGTGGAAAGGGGCAACACTGTCTTTGCAGTGAGACAGATCTAGGATTGAGTTCTGAACTATACATCCTAAGGCCATTTATGGGCAAACTGGAGTTAATGATGCCCACGTATTTTGCAGGATTTCATGAGTTTTAACAAAAGTTAATAAAATTTCATTTCCTTTCCATTTCTACCCTTTAGACTCTTTCCACCATAGTTGCTAAGCTTCTCAAGTTGGTCTTCTGATAACTGGGCCAAATTAGGGAATCATTGATCCAGAAGAATACTAAATAATAAGAGTAAAATTGATGCAGCAGGATACTTAAAGCATGTCACTTATATAGTTTTAGACACTCACCAAATACATACTTTGAGAATAATAATGAGATAATTTTTTAGATATTGGGAGTTTATCATTTCAGATCTCCAAATCATATCAAAAATAGCAAGCAGTTTACATGACAACTTTGAGAATACTGTTAATTGTTTCCCTAGTTCTATTATTAAGGAATCAGAATCAAAGCCAAGACAAGAGAGTATTTAAGAACTCTACATAGTCTACAGAATACAATGAAGAGCCTTGTTTCAAAGATCATCACCTTTGTAGTTTTAGTCTCCCCTCCTAGAGACCCCTACCCCCATCAGTGCCGTACAGAGCTATGCATTCGTTCCGTACTATCCCCACAGTTTCAGCTGAATCTTTTGGTGATGATGGGCACTCTGGGTAAAATTCTCTGAAACATTCCTTCTTTTTAGAATTACAAAACCATTAAAGAAGAACAAATGAGCACAGCAGGAGAGAAAAATAACTAAAATAAAGAAATAAGTAAGCACTCCAAATGCCAAATAATTGATGATCAAACCAAGACATAAATGCAATCAACTTTTTGTAATTGTTTGACAAAGACCAAGTAAGTATCAGATGTTCATCAAAATAAATGCAAAAGATCTTGGATACTAGTCCTTTATCTGTAATGTCATTTGTAAATACTTCTCTCATTCCATGGGTTGCCTCTTAGTTTTATTGACAGTTTCCTTTGCTGTGCAGAAGCTTTTTATCTTGATGAAGTCCCAAAAGTTTGTTTGTTTTGTTTCCCTTGGCTTTAGAGACATGTCTTGAAAGAAGTTGCTGTGTCCAATGTCGAAGAGGTTACTGCCTAAGGATGAATACCCACCATTTGCATCGACATGGATGGACCTGGAGGGGATTATGCTAAGTGAAGTAAGTCAAGCAGAGAAAGACAATTACCATATGGTTTCATTCATATGTGGAACATAAGCAATAGCGAGCAGGACCATAGGGGAAGGGAGGGAAATCTGAAGGGGGAGAAATCAGAGGGGCAGATGAACGATGAGAGACTAGGGACCCCAGGAAACAAACTGAGGGTTACAGAAGGGAGGGGGTGGGAGGGGTGGGGTAACTGAGTGATGGGTATTAAGGAGGGCACGTGTTGTGATGAGCACTGGGTGTTATACACAACCAATGAATCGTTGAACAGTAAATCAAAAACTAATGATGTACTATATGTTGGTTAATTGAACATAATAAAAAATAAAATGAATAAATAAATGCAAAAGACATTATTCTAAAAAGAATAACTATAACTATAAAATTATGTTATAGATTTATGACATCATCCTTCCAGAGACTAATACAACAAGAAGACAGGAATAAGTGAAGTTATCAAAGACATGAACAATTCATACTGTATTGGATATATTAAATATATTGAATATATCAAATGTATGTTAGAACACACACACACACACACACATGCATATAACCAATGAAGAATATATACTTTTTGCATACACATGCAACATTCAAAAAAATAAACCATTTTAGAACTTTGCAATAATCTCAATAAATTCCAAATGATCAATATATAATTCACACTATTTGGTCCAATCATAGTGAAATAAAATTAGAAATTAATGCCAAAAGTATAGCTATTAACACATTTCAAGTGTTTAGGGACTAAATAACATGACCAAGAAATCTACATAATTAAAATAAAATTCTAAAGGAAATTAAGATCTACTTAGAACTGAGTAGAAATGAAGCAGTTCGTATAAAAATTTGTTTGACATAGCTAAGGCAATGCTCAGAGGGAAATTTGTTGTTTTACATGCACTTACTAGGAATTAAGAAAGGTTAAAAATAGACAACTTTATTATTTCTTTCCTACTTATCTCTTTGTATGTGCTTCGTTACTCTTTTCCAATTCATTGAGTTAAATGCTGAACTTGAATGACTAATGAGTATATGAAAAACAATTCTCAGTCTCATTAGTATTCAGAGATAAGCAAGTGAAAACAATGAGATAAGTCTGATTTGTTACCTTCATCTGCAGAGTCCCAGATAGCTCCTTACTGTATCTGCATTCCAGCCATCAGGAAAAGAAGTAAGGAAATGGAGGGGAAAGGGCATGAAAGATACCGATGCACACATGACCACAGCTCATATCCCGTGGACTAGAGCTTGGTGACACCACCACACATGACCACACTTCAGAGCCTTCTGAGGGTCTGGGATATATGTGCTTTAGTGCAAAAGTTCCAAGGGCCAAGATGGAAACTAGGAACAGAGACTGAATACTGAATGGACAGCCAGCACACTGTCTCAAGTGACATAATTCAGGGCATTTCTTAAACTCTCAGACTTCTTTGGGGGTTGCAAAAACCATGCATTTCCAGACAATTTATTCAGTTGTGGGAAAGTCTTTGCTGCTCAGATTTGGAATTTCAAAAAGAGACCAAAAGTAGCTTTAGAAAGAAGAAAAAAGTATGCATGCAAATCTTCTAGGAAACTCTATTTAGTCCAGTGTTGAATTACTTAAAGCTTTTTAAGCATGTGCCTTTCGTGGAGCTTTTGAAGTACTGTTACCCGCAGTCTTATAAAGTGGGACTGATAGTTCAAACCCTGGGGATTGATGGCAGCCATCTACTCACAGTAAAATCAGACTATTTTGCATTTCTGTTTATAGTAGTCCATGATTTACTAATGGCTTTATCTTTTCAATTCTTTTCCCACTAAAACAACAACCCCTCCACCCCCCCAAAAAAAACTATAAACCTCCTTGCATGCTGTTACAATAATTTTTAATACCTCTTTTGTGTCAAGAACACAATCTCTGGAAAATACATGAACATTTGACAAATCAATTAATTGCTTAATTGAGTAGAATATTTTCTTTGTGGTAATTGGTTCCTCCCAATTGATTTGAAACACCATAATTTCTTCTGACAGACTACTGCCCCTGATTTTCCAAGAACAGAAGGACCCAGGGTTATCAGTTTATAAAAGCCTAATTTCTTTATTCACAAATATTTTAGTCTCCAACCTGCAGGGCAAAATCTAACAAACGCTGAAAGAATCAAGAGACCTGTTGTCACCCAGGACTCAAAACAAATAGAAGAAAGGAAGAAAATGAGAATGAGTGGGAAGAAAAGTAAACCAAGAGAGGGAGTGTTTGGCATGACGCCAAGAGCTGTGACCCTTTGGTCCCTAATGGTCCCTGATCTCGTAACCACCTGAGTTCAACAAGTCCCATCTCCTCAACTTCACAGAAAAGTGAACTTTCTGGGATGCCTCTTCTCTGCTCTCCTCCAGCCTACTCAAAGATACGTAGATACACGGTAAAATCAGTCTCAAATTTATATTTGTTTGGAAAATGCATAAAAGGCAAAAGAGTATAGGAAGTGACAATGTTGTGTGTTCTGTAGTGCTGCTAGCTATTGGTCAGAGTTAATGACCTGTGCCGGGTAAGGGATGTTTTTCTACCCGGGGATGGATCTAATTATAACGGGGGAACATAGCTACTTTCAGGAGACACATGACCTTTCCTGTGTCCTGGGCTCTGAAATGTGTGTTTGTGCTCATGCATGTGTCCCCTCCCCTACTTCAGAAATTTTGACAGAGGGTCAGCAAAAATGAGGAAGGAAAGAGAGGAGCCGTGAGCAGAAATGGTGAACAAAGACAGTGCTAGGGGTTGAATTGTGTCCTGACCTGGTAGACACTTAGTTTTTGCACTTCATTTTTTCCCTTAACTACTGAGGGTTTTGCCTTTCTTTGTAATTTTGACACCTCCTAGGAAGTTCTGCAGGAAGTGTGCTTGGACATAGATCATGGAAAATAGCTGAGGGCCAAAAATGACTTGTCTTGTGTCTGGTCTTTCTTTTTCTGGGAACCCCTAAGTCTTTCTGATTATAGTTCATTTCTTTCTTCCTTCCTTGATGACAGCAAGCAATGTCATTTGGAAACAATGTCTAACACTGTTTCTTCTCAGCCCTCACCTGGGCAACTTCTCAGGAGCTATGCCTCTCTCCTTCCCTCTCCTTCCCTCTCCCTCTGTGTGTGTGTTGGTGTGTACACATGCACACATATATTTCCCTCCACTTCTACTCTCACTTGCTTCAAAATTCTTGGAAGAACTTGGACCAGGAATCGCATATCCTGAGGTTTCCAAACAATCTTGCTGTAGTCAGCAAGGGTGGTATCAGCACCAAGGACAGCGCTGCACCTTGTTTCCCTTTCTACACCCACAAGGGAGTGCTGTGATCAGTTCTCCCCAGTCACTGGTTAAGCCATACCACTCTAAGAAAATAATACTAATAGTAAAATAAGGTAGCAATACTAACATTTGTTGAGTGCTTAATATATGGCATACATGTATTATTTAATTTCCATAACAACCTTGTAAGGTAGGTATTTTTATTATCCACAGTGTACAGCTGAGAAACAAATTCATGACAAGGTCAAGTGGCTTGCCCAAGGTCATACAGATAGTAAGAATCAGAGCCAGAATCGGAATCTAAATTAGGCATTTATTATTATTCAACTTGACATCTCTAATCACATAATTCTTTGCCAAGATTATTGTTTCTCTAAATAATTTTCCTGCAATAAACACTGTTTTCTAGTCACATTATCAGAATCTTCTGCATTTCACTATAATAACACTGTTGATCATGATTTAATTAATCTTGGGACGTTGAGCTCCCATGAAACCAGGTAACAGGTGGAGTCCCCCGCAAGGAGTCATACTGGGAGGCTGAGGCAGGAGCCCCTAGCTGACCACTGCCCTCAATCTTCCCCTGTAAGTGATACACTTACTGCCACCAATAAGAAAAGAAAGGGAATAATCATGGAAAATTCATGTTTTGCAGGAACATTGCTGGGCATTTTTGCAATATTTTGAAATTCGTTGTTCACTTTTGAAAATTGAGCTTATTAGAGGTTTTTCAATTATAAATACATACTCAGGAGAAAAATAAAATCAAAAGGAAAAATTCACTCATTTTCCAATCCTGAAGATAACCACTCTTTCTATATTTGGGTATTTCTCCAGTATTTTCTTTGCATAGTTAATTGCATCAGGTCAGGGAGCAAGTAGGCTAGGATCCTGCCCTCCCTTCTCTACCTCCAACAAGGCTGTTAAGCATTTATCAACAAAACATATTGAGGCCCCAAGTAAACTCTCTTTTGAAGAAAGGGTATCATTCGTTTTTAAAATTAAAGTTCTAAAAATTTATCTACTAAGGATCTTGTTAATATTTTGAGTTTGTGAATACTTTTTTTTTAAAGATTTATTTATTTATTTGAGAGAGCGAGAATGAGAGAGAGTACATGAGAGGGGGGAGGGTCAGAGGGAGAAGCAGGCTCCTCGCTGAGCAGGGAGCCCGATGCGGGACTCGATCTCGGGACTCCAGGATCATGACCTGAGCCGAAGGCAGTTGCTCAACCAACTGAGCCACCCAGGCACCCTTGTGAATACTTTCAAGATAAGCTTGTGAATATTTGCAAGATGAGTTTCAGTTATAAACCATAAATACTTGTACTGATTTAGTGAACCGGTTAAGGGGATCTCGAATCTGAGGTATTCGGTAACTCCAATATCAACTTGCTCTCTATTCAAACAGCACTAGGTGGTACTAGGTGATTTTCCTTTTCTTTTGAAGCAGTAAATGATTGTGTGTGTGTGTGTGTGTGTGTGTTCCTCTTGCAGGCCTGTTAAGAATTGTGAAAAGTGCAAATGGGCTTGAGGGACCACTTAGGGGTGATGGAAAAATTATAAAACTGGATTGTGGTGATAGCTCACAAAGTTAAATCACAAATTTATTAACAAATCTTGAATTACACTTAATAAAACTGTAAAAAGAAAAAGATAAAGATAAAATTTTCCGTACATGGTACTATTTTGAGAGCATTCATATACTTTGTCTATATATTCATAAGGAATCTTCCTGTTTAGCTGCAAGTTAAAATTTTAAATTCATGTGTATAATCTGAACATGATTCCACCATGATACTTCTACTCCTTTAATCTGTGTCCTTTCAAAATTGCCTTACAACATCAGAAAATCATAATGCTGCAAATAACTAACTAACCTATATATTTAAGTACATATTTAAAATCTTTGTTCCTGGGTTACGTTGTACACTTGGATGAATAGAAACAACCCGATTTTTGGCTTTGGCCTTTTAATATCTTCAACATGCAGATCTCTCCATGAAGAGTAAGAGCCCATAAACCCACATTTTAAATTTGGATAATATTTTCAGCATTTAATTCGATCATAGATGTCTTTTCCTACAAAGATAGCACATGGTGCAGCATACTGTTACCAATCCAGATATCTCTCATCAGGGAAGCCAAAGCTTTGGGAAGCAAGCCAATTCTGTGTGGTAGTTGAGCACCTTGGCCTCTTAGATCAAGGTGGAACCCCTCATAATAAACTCTGAACTTGGACAAGTTACTTAATCTCCATATGCCTTTTCCTAATCTGTCCATTTGAAATAAAACTTTCACATAAAGATTTTGTGAGGATTAAATGGGCTTGACATCAGTAACATAAAGGGAGAAAATGGTACTAAAGCTCCCATGGCCAACTGTGCTTGTCAAAGAGTGGTCATCATAATTCATTTTAGTGAAACTAAATCTCTGTTCTTCTATTTATAGATACTGCTAGGAAAGAGGCAGTGCTGTTATGTTTAAGATCTGCAGTAGATAGATAGCACATGTTTTTAATAAAGACTCAGATACAGTAACTATTAAAAATTCCAGGAGGGGCACCTGGGTGGCTCAATCGCTTCAGCGTCCCACTCCTGGTTTCTGCTCAGGTCATGATCTCAGGGTCATGGGATCAAGCGGAGGAAAGTGGACTTATGAAGTAAACATACATTCTTCCTAAGAATTTTCACCCCCACTTGTGTTGTATATACTACTAATAGAAAAATAGAGTAGAGAGAAAATGACAATTAATAAATTAATGTGAAATTCCAATTTACAAACACTAAAATCCTGCTAACCTAACAATAAAACAGCATATTCGGGTTCAAATAGTATTTTAGAATGAAGTAGCTCCTGCTCCTAAAAACTGAACCAAAACTACTAGTTCAATTAAAACAATAGTTTTAACATCCACTGGTGAACTGGTAACGATAATATGTAATAGAAAATACTATTTTGCATCACTTTTTTTGGTCATGGAAACATAGCAGTTGGTACACACTTGGAAGAAAATCAACTGACATTCAAGTCTTCACCAAGGAAGCTCATGAATAAGACAAGTTTGCTTAGAATAACAAACCACTCCCTGGAGTATAACATAGTACTGCAGATGGAAGATGGCAGCACTGGGAGACTGCCCAATGGCTTCTACCCACGAGAGGTGAGGGGTGGAGACCTGGGTAAGATAAAAAGAGAGACGATAAAAGATATTTAAAATTTGCATATGCTGCTTGCCCTGATGCCTCTGTTCTGATCAGCAGAATTAGTATCCATGTTGTCTCACTTGATCTGATCTTGCTGCCTGAAGAAACCATGGACCATGAAAAGCTAAGACTCAATATTTTGCTGCCCTACATGAGCTGGTCCAAGATTGGAGCATGTGGTTGATTGCACTGTGGCCCCCCGAATCATGCCCTCTTCCCATACCCTCCCACCCTGACTCTGGATGTGGCAATAATAGCAAACCTGACTCAAACAAGCTTGAAACATGTTGCATGTTTCAATGTTTTCTCTTGGAACCCTACCAGCACCAAGAGAAAATGCTGGGGTTAGCCTGCTGAAAGGATGCGAGAGATGTGTCTTCCCAGCCATCCTAAACTAGCTCACAATTCGCACCCCACTGTAGCCCCTAGCTTAGCTGACCTGCCAGATGATTGTAAAAACATGAGTAAGTCCCGCCAAGATCCACTGACTTGCAAATCCACATAAATAATGAGGGATAGCTGTTAAGCCACTTACATTTTAGGCTGTTAACAGCAATAATGGCCGACAGAGTGGTCAGGCTAGCCCATACCTTAGATTGTTCTCTTTGCCTCTGGCATCACCTGGATGGGTTACTAGCCAATCATAATAGGGAGTGGCAAATGGAATTTAAGACTGATGAAAACTGACATTAATGGTGTTTTGGTTTATGTACAAATTCACAAAAACAAGGATATTACTGGAACTGGATCCAAGCCCTATAAGCTATAAATGAAGCCTATTTACCTTAAGCTTACAGTCTTCAAAATGTATGAGGTGATACTGTTTATTCTTCTATAGACTAACAAATATCCGTATGATGCTTCCACATTCATCATCTTCTTTGTGCCTATCCCAAACTGTATTAGCTTAATAAATAACAACTGTGAAGACCTTCCTAACTTCTCTTAGAAACATCTAGATATGACTTAAAACAGTTCATTTGAACCAATTGCGCCATGTCATTTCTGCCTAAAGCATCTCTAGAATGTACTAGGCAGCAAGTACAATATAATCAAAGGCACATGAAGACTTTTCTTCAGCTGGCAAAGTGGGCATCATTCATGTGTGTGTGTGCGTGCACACACACACACAGAGACCAACAGCACATATAACAGAAAAAAGACAAGTCTATTATTACAGGACTCCGAAGACCTGTAGGAGGAAGGTTTAATGGCCTGACATAGCTGATGAACTTTTCTTCCAACTGAAAATGCCCAGTATTACCTGCTGGTTGTATTTTCTCACATTCTTTTCTTTCACCATTCACTCCCCGGGCTTTCAAACAGCTCTGGTTGTCTCAATCAAAGTGATCCAAGTTCTATTGCACACTAAACCCCCAAAGGACTTTTTGAAAAATCTTGCAACTCAAAGTGTGGTCCCCGGGCCAGGAGTATCATAGACCTTATCCAGGCTTGCTGAATCTGAATCTGTATTTTTAACAAAATCCTCAAGTGATTATTTTCACTGTGATTTAAATGTTATTACTATTATTTTTTTGCATATTATTTCATTTCAGCTTGTGTTTAGTTCTTACACTTAGCTATAACTAGGAGACTGTGGCAGTGCGATTCCCAGTTATTCTAAGCAGTTAGGCAGCCAGGCTTCACAAAAGAAGAAACTACCGCATATAGTACTTTTCCTCATGCAGTACACAGTACCTAGTCTCAGGCATAGGAGAGGAGTACCACCAGCCCCGGGAGCCTTGACTCATTGCTATGAGGCTACGAATCACATGCCCTCTTCCTTCTCCTGTATGTTATCAGAACTGACTCCCCTTTCACAGCCCTGCTGGGTACTGATAAGTATCAATCACAGCTCCAGTAGCATTTTATCCCACATTTACATAGTTTTTTCTTTCTACCAGACAATATATATCTGGACGATAGTTACTGTTTCATGCTGCTTTTCAAAATCTCCAAAGCCAAATAGGGTAGATGTTCAATAATACCCTCTCTTTCTGATTAATCAATGAAAAGAATAATTTGGCCACTGATGAAGTAGCTTATTCATGAAATTTCACATACATGCAAAACTACAATTATAGTATATATTTTCACACCCAAGTCAATTTGTTTCTCCTATAGTCCATTCCTCTTATAAGGTTGATTCCAAAGATTTTAGTCCACACAATAGAAAAATAAATATTCATGCAAAATTGTTTACATACCTTTTCACTTGCAATGCATATGCTTCTTTTTGTTAATATTCTGTCTTAATAATTTGTGAATCCCTAATTATTCCTGTAGTTTCTGGTACACAGCATGCACTCAAATATTTGTTGAATAAGTAAGTTATTTTTAAACTACCATGGGTTTGGTAGCATATTTCAATTAATGAAGAAAAGTTCTAATGTAAAACATTTTAAAAGGTTGTCAAATATACAGTGACTAGAATTATCTAAATATCACAAAATCAGTATATCCTAGCAGACTATAAAATAAACACATGAACCCCCTGCAGTCCAATAATATCCCCCATCAATAGTAGACATTACAAATACATTTTCAAAAGAGGGACATTGTTTAGACATCTAAACCAAAGTAAGTTTGATTAGAGTAAATACATTTATTTATCGAGTAAAATAAATTTAGCACAGTCACTTATAACACAATTTTAGGTGCAATTTCACATGCCCCCATAAATCTTCTGGTACAGCTCCCTATAAGCACAGTGTCTGTGTATGCCATTTTCATTTATATGCAGGTACATTACACTTCATACTTAAGACTATTTCACCCCATAATTACATTTGTTAGTACATATTAACTGAACACCAGGCCAAAAGTTAATCTCATGATGACAAAGTTTAACAATCAAAAAAACTCTTCAAAGTATATTTTTATTTGTTTAATCACATGAATGCTATTTCCTCTTACTAAACGCTATCAAAATAAGTGACAAGAATTTAAGCATCAAAAAAAAATGGAGACTCCAACTTAAATTGTTAATAAGCATTTTAAATAACAATACAATCACTTTACAAGTCAGAAAGTAATTCACATTCGTTGCCAAATTTAAAATATCAGTGATTATGAAGATAAGATTGAGGCCAAAAATATTTATACTAAATTGTAAAATACAGCTTTAAAAATGTGCACTAATTTGCTTGTGAACATGTAGAGGGGTGTTTTTCACAGTAATGTTATGATAAATCTCTACTCTAAATGAGCATTTAAAAATAAATGTACCTTTACCAGCAAGGAAAGTGAAAAAGTAAGGCTTTTTTATTCCATCTATAATTGTTACCTGAACTCAAAAGTCAAATAGAGGTCACAATGCGGCAAAGTATTATTTTTAACCTTTCTAACATATTGTCAGTTGCTTATCTCAAATCAATAATTACTACCTTATCTTCACACAAACTCAAGTACTAGTTAATTTTATTATTCTTAAATGCATCTTTCTCTGTATCTCTATTTTAATTAGGTTCTCAACTCCACCCCATCTAGACAAAATGCTGGGAATGGCTAGGGCTTCATCTGACAGGGTCACAACTGACCCTGTATATTTAGGGGCTGAAAACACTTGGCACATGGTAGACATCCAGGAAACATTTGTTAGTTAATTAAGAAGCCTGGCTTCCATAGGCAACTCTACTTGTCTTGTTACCTCTTGACATGATCAAATTGACATTTTTTAAAAAGAAACTGATGTCTAGGCTATGAAAACATCATGGGGTATAGTGGAAGGAAGGATAACTGAGGCTACAAACATATGGCATCAAGGTTAAAGGCACTGGATAAAGAAGATTATTACAAAACATTGTACATAATTTTCAGAGCAAATCAAGTTTTAAAGGATCAAAGGATCAAAATGACAATAATGCTTTAAAATTAATGGACAAAATTTCTGTAATTTCACAAATACAGTTATGTCATACCATCTTTTTTCATCCTCATCTTCTATAATATTCCAAATCCTAGAATAAATGTTTTCAATGGCATGAAATGTGAAAATTACAACTGAATCTCTCTAAAAATTCCTTTTTCTTAAGTTATATTAAAAATGTAATATGTAGACATTATAGGGATAATAGGAACAACATCATCTTGGAAATCATAAAATAGTAAATTATACTCAATCAAAATCAGAAGAAAGTTCTTATTCAGTTAAAGACAAAGTAAAGACCCATAATAGCAAATTGTGGTGTAAAAAGGCATCGTAGTACAATATTTACAGACACATAAAACAAAGAATAATGAATACTAAGTTGAAAATACCACAAACTCCATGTTACAGACATTTAATATACACATTTTTACAACTGTTTCTTGAAAAACTATTTACATAAAATATTTAGCATTTATCATAATTTTTTAATTTATGTGAATCTGCACAACTTTTATCCATATTAAATATCAATTAGTGTAAAGACTTTATTAAAAAATACCATACAATTTAAATTTTTATTAGAGAAATATATGATTCACTATCCACAATTTCTTGGAGTCCTTTTTATGAGTGCATTCCATAAGAAATACACTAAAATCATTATTAAAGTCATTATGTATGTTTCTTTTGGGGAAAAACCATGATAATCCTATTAACCCAAAGTATATCCTCATAATGCTAATTTATTAAACATGCACATGTTTAAAAATCCTTGGTGAATAGTGATTATTCTTCCCCCGCCCCCTGCAGTGGTAAATCTCAGCATAATGTTAAATGACTGGGCTAGATAGTAAAATATGTACATGTAGATTACATAAACAGATACTTATTTTGTGACATGTAAGCTTACTTACAAAGTAACATAAAATGGGCATTGGATAACAGTGATACAAAATGTAAACAGAGTTAAATGTTAATCACTTTCCTAAAAAACAAAAGATGGAAAAACTTCTTGTTTCCTTAAAACAAAACAAAATACTATCTAGTGTATCAAAAAGGTAAGACACTGATTTTACAAAACTATATTTCCAAATATGGAGAAAGAAAATCTGGAACAGTTGATTCACACTTTACGGAGCTCAAAATGTGCAAAAAAATCTTATAATACTGAAATTTATTAAATTCATTGTACATAGGCTGATACCATCCCATACACAGAAAGCCTCTTAAAACTCAAAAAGTTAATTATCTGAGCTTAAGAATTAATGACTCACTATCCAAACAACAACAACAACAAAAGTCTATATTGTAGGCAAAAAAAAGTAAAATTAAAATATTTCTGACTACTAATTATGACTTGAAATTCATCCCCACAAAAAAAAGCTACAGCCAATACCCATTTAAGCAGTACAGAATATGAAGTCCCTATGGAAAATACTTATACCGACTGTAAATAAAAAATTAAATTTGCTATAACAAAATGCATACAAATTTTAAAGTTACTCCGGTTAATAGATTTACTAAACACAGAATTCATAGAGCATTTGGTAATTTTGTTTGTGCTCAGATATTTGAGGCTGGCTGGGTGGCTCAGTCGTTAAGTATCTGCCTTCAGCTCAGGTCATGATTTCAGGGTCCTGGGATCTAGCCCCACATCAGGCTCCCTGCTCAGTGGAGAGTCTGCTTCTCCCTCTCCCTCGGCCACTCCCCCTGCTCGTGCTCTCTCTCTCTCAAATAAATAAATAAAACCTTTTTTAAAAATTGTGATACTTTCTCTAAACCAAAAAAGGAGGTTGGATTTAAAAGTTTAATTTGTAATTCTACAGGAAAAAGATGGGGGGAGGGATGTAGGAGGGGCAGGAGGAAATCTAACAATCAACAACTCTAAAATATTTTCCAGGAATATGGTAAAAACTTTTAATTACTTAGGTGAGTTATGAATGAATCAAATAACAAAAGCATAAACATATAACATTTGCAAATTTAATTTCAAAGTTTTAAATGTTTTCAATAACAAATATTTTTTAAAAGGTGATGGATACAAAAGACAGATAATACTAAGAATCTAATTTTTCCAGGAAAAATACCATTGCCCCTCCCCCATGAAATAAACGTATAATTTCTCAATACGTTATTTTAGTAAGTAAATAGAAGGAAGGATTTAGCTATACGCCAAAAGCTCTCTGATGCACTAATTTACACATAGTACTTCTGATAACACAAACCTGAACTGTGTCCTTCACCGTTTATTAGAATTCTGAGAAACATGTTTTAGCAATATATATTTATACTATAGCTTAACTAAATATGGATTTATAAATACATGAATTTTTAAAAAGTTATTTAAAGGAATAGTAAGACAAAGCTTCAATCATCTACCTTTTGAAGCTGTAGTTAGAGGAAAAGGTATTATGCAGTTTAGGTGAGGGTGGGGGTGGGATCAGGAATGGACGTTGGGGTCAGGATCAGGATGAGAGACCCCGTCCCAGTTTGGACTAGGCTTAGGGTCAGGGGTCAGGGGTTAGGATCAGGGCTAGGGTCAGTGTTAGGTTTAAGCATAACTGCCTTTCTTCCTTCTCCTCCTCTGTCTGGTCCTCTAGGATGGACGGGACTTGCCTAGGTCCAGTGTATATCAGGGATTGAGCATTGGTTTTCTATCCCTCAGTCTCGGGCTCTAGTGGAAGAGTGAAATGTCTGCCTGGTCACTGACTGTTTCAAGTACTACTCAAATGATTTCACTCATTTGTGGAATTTAAGAAAGAAAACAGATGAACCTATGGGAAGGGGGAAAAGAAAAAAGGAGAGAGGGAAACAAGCCATAAGAGACTCTTAACGATAGAGAGCAAACTGAGGGCTGTAGGAGGGAGGTGGGTGGGATGGGCTGGATGGGAGATGGGCATTAAGGAGGGCACTGGTTGTGATGAGCACCAGGTGTTGTATGGAAGTGATGAATCACTGAACTCAACTCCAGAAACCAACAAAACAAAACAAAAAACAAATACAACTCAACTGCAGTCCAGGGTTGTGGCTCTCTCTCTCTCTGTTAAATAAAATCTTTAAAAAAAAAATGCAACTGAGTTATTTATTTATTTACCTATTTTAAAGATTTTATTTATTTATTTGACAGAGAGAGACACACACCGAGAGAGGGAACACAAGCAGGGGGAATGGGAGAGGGAGAAGCAGGCTTCCCGCAGAGCAGGGAGCCCAATGAGGGGCTTGATCCCAGGACCCTGGGATCACGACCTGAGCTGAAGGCAGATGCTTAATGACTGAGCCACCCAGGCACCCCACAACTGAGTAATTTAAGAGATCACATTGGATTTATTGAAATATTCGGATAGTAACCCCTCCAGCAAATAGAAAGGAGCTCTTTTCAACTGCAGGGATGGGAAAGTTTTTAAAGGCAGAGAAACAATTGAAAAAAGGAACTTACTAGCAAAAGATGCATTGTTTTAGGAAAAGCTGCCCTCCTAACGGGGCCAGAAGGAGCCAACCAGTACACTTTCCAGGTTGACTGCTTAAAGGTTACAAGGGGCGTGAGTGTGTGGAACTGCAGTTAGGTTAAGTATTAAGTCTTGATTTGTTGGCCTGGGTTTCTTAACATAAGTGACTACATTTTGGGCCTGTGGCTTCCTTTTTAACAACTTATTCATTTTTACCCACCTGGGTAGTCATTTTAGGCTGTTGGTTCTATTCCAGTAGCCAGTGTTGGTTGCTGGCTCATTCCTGCTTTGGCGTTTGAGAGCACTCTCCATTGGCTCCTGTTTTCCATTGACCTATTTCCATCTTTGTGGGGTTTTTTCTTGGTACCTCCTTACTTTCTGTTACTTCAAGATTATCCTGGCTCCTATATTTACTGTCTCAGTCCTGGTGCCAGCAATTTCTTCAAAGAACCCTGGCTCCTTTTATTAGAGAATGGTATTAAAGTCTCACCTGTGGGAACTGAATGTACCCAGTGGACAATGTGAGGCAATACATGCATATATTCCAACCTATGTAAACACACCTAGTTAAAGATTTGTATGTGGAACTGTCTGTATCCATATTAAGCTAAAGACTGAGTTTATGGGGCGCCTGGATGGGTCAGTCGTTGGCGTCTGCCTTCGGCTTGGGTCATGATCCCGGGGTCCTGGGATCGAGCCCCGCATCCAGCTCCCTGCTCTGCGGGGAGCCTGCTTCTCCCTCTCCCACTCCCCCTGCTTGTGTTCCCTCTCTCGCTGTGTCTCTCTCTGTCAAATAAATAAAATCTTTAAAAAAAAAAAGACTGAGTTGGGCGCCTGGGTGGCTCAGTTGGTTAAGCGACTGCCTTCGGCTCAGGTCATGATCCTGGAGTCCCGGGATCGAGTCCCGCATCAGGCTCCCTGCTCGGCAGGGAGCCTGCTTCTGCCTCTGACCTTCCCCCCTCTCATGTGCTCTCTCTCTCATTCTCTCTGTCTCAAATAAAAAAAAAAAAAATCTTAAAAAAAAAAAAAAAGACTGAGTTTATACTTATGTCTCCAACCTGGTCTGTCACCACGTGGAGATTGTGATCTTTTCCCTTTGCTGATCTGTAACTTTCTACTCCAACGGTGACAAACTGGCTCCCACCACATGCCATGTATTTAATTCATTGCTCTGTTCCAGTTTACGAATGAGGGTTTTCAGAGCTGTTAGCTACCACCCTGATGGGAAAGAACTTTGTCAGAGTCCACTGTGTACCTACAGTACAGTTTTCCTTTAGTCTATAAATTCATTTCCAAAATTACTTAGGTCAGCACATCTTGCCATCCATGTGACAGTAGGACTTTTTTTCATACACTTATAATACAGTTAGATTATTTGTCACATTCTGTATTCCATTGAAAGGGAGGAAGAAATTTTCCTCAAAGTTTCTTCCAGCTGGAATAAGGATTAAATTGAAATGAGACAGATTAACAGGAGAAGAAAAAAACCAGAGTATAATTACATGCGCACAGAGGTCCAATAAAGAAATTGAGACCCAAAGAAATGACAAAGACAGCAGGTTTTTTCCTTCGTTTGTTTTTTGGTAAAGAAAAAGTAAAATTGTGAGGAATTCAGAGCAGAAAGGAAACAACCTTGGGAACTGCAATTAGTAAGGAGTTCTAAACAGAATTTGGGCTGGGGTAGTAAATTAGTAAAAAGTACCAACTGTAGGGGCACCTGGGTGGCTCAGTCGTTAAGCATTTGCCTTCGGCTCAGGTCATGATCCCAGGGTCCTGGCATCGAGCCCAGCATCGGGGTCCCTGCTCAGCAGGAAGCCTGCTTCTCCCTCTGCCACTCCCTCTGCTTGTGTTCCCTCTCTCGCTGTGTGTCTCTCTCTGTCAAATAAATAAATAATATCTTTTAAAAAAAAGTACCAAGTGTTGTTTATATAATTTTCTGGGCTCTAAATTTCTCATCTCTGGAGATGTCAAAGTCTCTTTACCTCCTGCTACAGGGACATCTTCACATGGAGATAGATTTTCTGCTTCCAGGGGGATAGAGGAGGATATGAGTGTCCTCATTGCAGAGACTGTCTCTTAAGTAACTTTTATTTAACATAATCAATATGACAAAGTGGCACATTCAGTGCTCCCTGGCCTTGATCCCGACATCATCCTGTGACACTCCCACATCCTAAATAACTTAATTTTAGTAGATTATGATTTACTTTTTGGGATGTGAAGATGTTGGGTTTTGACAAATGCACAGTGACAGGTATCCAGCATGAAAGTATCATGGGGAATACTCAGACCTGCACCACCTGATCCTTTCGTCAACTCCGTAGTTTTGCTTTTTCCAGAATGACCTATAAATGGAGTCTTCAGAATGGATTCTTTCACTTAGCATAATACATATAAGATTCATCCATGTCTTTGTATGGGGTTCATTCCTTTTTTTTTTTTTAAGATTTTATTCATTTATTTGAGAGAGAATGAGATAGAGAGCACATGAGAGGGGGGAGGGTCAGAGGGAGAAGCAGACTCCCCGCCAAGCAGGGAGCCCGATGCGGGACTCGATCCAGGGACTCCAGGATCATGACCTGAGCCGAAGGCAGTCGCCCAACCAACTGAGCCACCCAGGCGCCCCTGGAGTTCATTCCTTTTTATTGCTGACAAAATTAACAGGAGAAAAACAAACAGAAGTTTAATAACATGCATACATCCTGTTTACATGGGAGATACCCAAGAAAATGGAGTAACTCCTCAAAGTGGCCCAGCCCTCAGCCTAAATGCCATCTTCAGCTAAAGACACAAAGATTTCGGTTGGTGGGAAGGCCAATTGAGGGACATGACCAGGCCAAGCACAGTAAAGGAGGGTATGGCTGTTATGCAGATTTAAGTCCTTGCCTTCTCCTTTGGTAAGAGTGTGTTGAGATTTAGTCATTCTTCTGTTCCTGGTACAGAGAGGGAGACACCCTGACAAATGGAGCTTTCCTTTGTAAGTATCCATTTCACTCACCAAATGGCAACCTCTGCTCAGTTTTCAGAGATTCTCGGTGTCTGCTGTTCCTTAAAATTGATCAGTCTCAAATAACCCTGGTGGCAGAGATGTATATTTAGGGTGGCTTATTCTGCTTCCTTCACCTGGATGCACCCCAGTTTGCTTATGGATTCATCTATTGAAGGACATCCTGATTTCTTTAAGTGTTTAGCCAATATGAATAGAGCTGCTGTGCATAACTGCATGCTAATTTTTGTTTGGAAACAGTTTTTCAAAGCAGTTGTCTAAATCCTAGAAGTGTGATTGTTAGCTATTAAGGTGAGACTTATTTAACTTAAAAAAAAACCTGCCAAGCTGGTTTCCACAGTGGCCACAGGGAGCATTTCCTCCAGGGGGAAGGAGCATTCCTGTCATTCCTCACCTTCCAACAATCGGTTATCTCATTTTTTGGAGTTTAGCATTTCTAATAGGTGTGCAGCACTATCTCACTGTTGTTTAAATTTGTAATTTCCTAATGATAGAGGATGTTGAGCATGTTTTTGTATGCTTATTTTGTATTTGTATGTCTTCTTTGTCTAGGTTTCTGTTCAGATATTTACCCATTATTGATTAGATTATTTCCTTTTTGTTGAGTTCTGACAGTTTTTGTCTATCTTGAACACAAATCCTTTACCAGGTATGTGTTTTGTGAATATTTTCTCCCAGTATGTGGATTGTCTTTAGTTTTCTGAGCAAGGTCTTTCACAGAGTAGAAGTTTTAATTTTAGGAAGTTCACATTATCACATTTCTTCTCTTATGGATTGGCTTTTGGCGTTGTGTGTTAAAACTCCTCACCAAACCCAAGGTCATGTAGATTTTCCTTTATGTCTTCTTTTTGGTGTTTTGATAGTTTTGCATTTTAAATTTATCTACAATTTTGAATGAATTTTGGTAGAAGTTGTAAGTTTGTATTTGCATTTCATTTAATTCCATATAGCTCCCAATTAATTTTTCCTGTTTCTGGAGATGTCAGGGGATAATGGGCTCGATTTTAGTGTGAATTTCCAAAATTTAATGGATTCAGCTGGACCCCGGGAGGGGACAGGTTCCTCCGCTGAACTGAGTCCACCGCATCGTCCACTGCCCCCACCGCCCGCAGGGGGCGCCCGAGCCCAGCTCCCCGACCTGTGGGGGGCATGCGCATCCCTTCTGCCAGTAACCCGGCCTCCTCAGGACCTCTGAGGAGGATGTGGGTGCGCGTCCGTACCCACAGGACCCGCTGTGGAGGCTTGTAGAGGACGTGGGGCGGTG
>NW_023270380.1:18836647-18844484 GCF_011800145.1 Mirounga leonina
GACGTGGGGCGGTGTCCACAAGGACAGGAGCCCGGCCTCCTCAGGACCCCGCGTGGGAGGAGAAGGTGAGGAGAGGCCGTCTGAGCGGGGACTGCTGAGGGGGTCCGTGCTCACAGGACCCCGCGGAGGAAGGGCGGGTGCACAGACCGGGGGGTTTCCGTGGCTTTGTGTGCGGTGCTGTGCGCGGGGCTGTCGGGTCTCCCCTCGCGGGACTCGGAGCTGCTCCGGCGGCCCACGCGTCTGTGTTTATGCGCGCCCGGATTCGGTTCTTGGGGCTCCTGCGGCAGTTTGCAGTCGGGGGCGGCCTCCCGCCGCGGTGTTCGTGCTCCCGCCGCCTCAGCCCTGCCGGGTCCTCCCCGCGTCCACACCCGCTTCAGGGTTGTTGGTTCGGTGCCTGTGAAGACCGCGCGGGAAGGTTGGTAGTGATGGCACTGACTCTGCAGACAGCTTTGGGGAGAGTAGGTATTTTCACGGTGTCGGTTCTTCCCTGAGCACAGGGTGTCTTCCCGTCTCCGTGTGTCTCCCTCGATGTCTGTCTTCGGTGTCTCACGTGTGTGTGTGTGTGTGTGTGTGTGTGTGTGTGTGTGTGTGTGTCAGAGAACAGGTCTGTCACCTCCTTGGTTAAATTTATTCCCAGGTACAGTGTTCTTTTTGATGCAGGTGTAGATGAGATCGCTCTCTGAATTTGTCTTTCCCCCTCTGGCGTATAGAAATGCAATTGATTTTTGTATATTGGTTTTGTATCCGGCAAGTTTACTGAATTTATTAGTTCTGTTAACCGTAAACTAAAACTGCCAGTTATTTTATCAGCAAGAATGGGTTAATTGGGAATAGCAGAGATTTGCAGTCTGGGACATGCAAGCTACAGGCACGTCACAGGCAAGTGCAAGAAACAAAGGAAAGGGACATTATTTCTTAGAGAAGGAGGAGGAAGTTGGGAACATTTCAGGTGCACAGTTCTCTGGCCTTAGCTGAGTTCCCACGGTGGTACATCATTCTCCAGCACTTTCTCCTTCTCCCCGAGGGGACTCTGTATGCATGAGACACCAACTCCCCGTTCCCCTTTCCCCTCGGCCCCTGCAGCCACATTCCACTTTGTGTCTCAGGATGCTTCATATAAGGGGGATCACACAGTATCTGTCCTTCTGTGACTGGCTGATTTCACTCAGCGTAATGACTTCCAGGTTCAATCCGTGTTGTAGCCTGTGTCAGAACTCTCCTCGTTTTTAAGTCTGAATCCTGTCCCGTTGTGTATATACCACATTTTGTTTATCCATTCATCTGTTAGTGGGTGCTTGGATTGCTTCCTCCTTTTGGCTATTTTGAAAAATGTTGCTCTGAATAATGGCACAAGAATATCTGCTCAAGTCTTTGCTTTCAATTCTTTTGGGTGCATATGCTGAAGCAGAATTCTGTGTTAAATTTTTTGAAGAGCCACCATATTGTTTTCCACAGATGCACCATTTTACTTTATTCCTTTATATGGCAGAACAGTATTGCCATTTATGGATCTACCCCATTTTGTGTATCCATTCATTTGTTGATGGACACTTGGGTTGCATCCACCTTTTGGTTATTGTGAAAAATGCTGCTATGAATATTAGTGTACACATTGTTGGTTTTCTTTGAACAACTGTTTTCAGTTCTTTGGGGTATATATACAGGAGTAGAATGGTTGAACCGTATGACAATTCTATTTTTGTCTTTTTGAGGAAATGCAAACTATTTTACACATAGGCTTCACCACCATTGTACATTTCCCAAACAAGGTTAAAGGTTCCAGTTTTTCAACATCCTTACCAACATTTGTTATTTTCAGTTTTCTTGATTATAGTGATTTTAGTGTAAAAGGGTATGTCACTGTGGTTTAAAACTGCCTTTCATAATGACTAATGATGTTTAACATCTTTTCATGTGTAATTGATCATTTTTATATCTCCTCTGGAGAAGGATCTATCCAAGTCCCTTGTCCATTTTTAAAATTTTGCTGTCCTTTGTTGATGAGTTGTAAAAGTACTTTATATATTCTGGATAAAAGACTCTTGCCAGTTAAATAATTTGCAATATTTTCTTCCATTCCGCGGGCTGTCTTTTTGATGTGCAAAAGTTTTTAATTTCAAGGAAATTAAATTTCTCTATGTTTTCTTTCCTCACTTGTGATTTGGTGTCAGATCTGAAAGCATTGCTAAATCCAAGGTCATGAAGATTTATCCCCATTTATTTCTTCTAGAGTTTATAGTTTTACCTCTTACGTTTAAGCCTTTAACTTATTTTGAGTTAATGTTGATATGTAGTGTGAGGTAAGGACCCACTTTCTTTCCTCTGCACATGGATAACCAATTATCTAGCACCCTTCATTGAAAAGACCATTCTCTCCTTAATGTAATGTTGTCCAGCCTTGTCAAAATTCAGTTGACCATAGATTGAAGGGGTTTATATCTGGGCTATCAATTAAATCCCACTGATCTCTGTGCATACCTTTATGACAGTATCATAAAACATTATGATCATACATATAATATGTATGATCATACATATGATACATATGATCATAATGTTTTATTTACTGTTGCTTTGTATTAAGATTTGAAATCAGGAAGTATGAGCTTCCATCTTTGATTTTCTTTTTCAAGATGGTTTTGGCTATCTTGTGGTCCCTGGTTTTCCATACAACCTTAGGATTAGCTTATGTGTTTCCTTCCAGAGGCCTCCATGAATTTTCCTGGGAACAACATTGAATCTGCACATTGCATTGTGTACTATTGCCGCCTTATCAACAGTATGTCTTTTCCTCACCATAGGTTGTCTTCACAATTATTTAGGTTTTCTTTAATTTCAATCAGCAGTGTTTTGTAATTTTCAGTGTGCAAGACTTGTACCTTAATTGCATTTATTCCTAAGTATTTTGTCAATGTTGATGTTACTGAAAGTGGAATTGTTTTCTTAAATTCCTTTTTGGATGATTCATTGCTAGTGTATACAGATAAGACAGATTTTATGTACTGATATTTTGCCCTGTAATTTTGCTGAATTAGGTGACTAGCTGTAATCATTTTTTGTTAATTCTTTAGGAAGCTTTTGATATAAGATGTTATTATCTCTGGTTTCTGAATAGACACAGTTCAACTGTTTCCTTTCACATGTGGCTGCCTTTTTTCTTGTCTCATTTTTCTGGGTGGAAATTTCAATACAATTATTGAGCAAGAGGTGAAAGCCAGAATCCTGGCTTTGTTTGTGATTTCAGAGTAGAGTTGTCAATCTTCAAAATTGAGCATGATCTTTGCTGTAGGTATATTGAACAAATTACCCTTTATGCCTACTTTCTTGAGTGTTTAATCATGAACTGACTTTGGATTTTGTTTAGAAACTTTTTGCATCAATAAACATAATCACATGTTTTTATGTAAAAAAAATATTGTGGTGTATAACATTGCTTGGATTCACTATACTGAATAAACTTTGAAGTTTTGGTTAAGAGACACACTTATGGTGCATAATACATTTATGTCCTCTTGGTTTCATATAGCAGTTATTCTGGTGAGGTTTCATACATCTGTTTTATAAAAGATATAGGAATGTATTTTGGTGATTTTGTGATGATTTAATTGGGGTTGGTGTTCGTGGTTTAAAGAGCATTGGCTGGGACTACAGAAAGGATTATCCAGAGATTGGGGCTAGAGGGGTAGGGACAGATATATTTTCAGGGTGAGGAACAAAATTAAGGGTAAAGAGTTAAGGTTAAAGTTAGAGTTAAAGACCAAGGGTTAGGGGTTAGAGATTAGAGGTTAGAGGGTTAGGGGTTAGGGTTATGGTTGGGTTAGGGTTAGGTTTTAGGGTTAGGGTCTCCTTGTCCTCCACTACACAGAGCCCAGTCTCCTCTAGTAATCAGAGTGATCTTTTTGGAACATAACCTATGAACCTCTCTGTGGTCTGCTCCCTCCCTGCCTGTCTTCTCCAGCCTCACCTCTCCCACCACAGGCCCCCCTTCTGTGGTCCACCCAGGTGTGTGGTCATCCCACATGTGCCTCAGGCCTGACTCCAAGTATTTGCACTCGCTGTGCCCTCTGCCAGGAGCACTCTTCTCTCCCCTTGCATCATGTAGGCTTCTCCCCCATTGGCTGGGCCTGGACTTGCCCTCTGGTGACCTGACTCATGTCTGCTGATTGAGTGTGCTTGTCCCCTATTTAAATGTAGTGCCTGCCTTCCCTTTGTGAGCAGTTTACTAACCTGCCAGGTATGGGGCAGGCACAGGGAAGTAGCCCTAGTGCTGGAGCAAAAATATCAGTCTCAGAGGGGCTGACCACACTTGCTGATGATGGGGGAGCTGCTGTCCCCACTTTGGGGAGCAGGTAGTCCCCTCAAAGGGGGACCAGCCAGGTGAAGTGGTTGGACAAGACTTCCAACTTCTTAGGGCCGGGAAGATGTAGACCTTGACCCAGAAGTTTATAACCTTGGATTCAAGACTGGGGCCTAAGCAAGCCCCCTCTTCGTTCAGGAGTTCTCTTTCTCCTTCTCTGCCCCCGGGCTGTACCTGATTCCTGATCTGGGGGAGTTCGAAGGTGGCCCCTCCTAGAAATACCAGTGGTTTACTGAGGACCTTGTCAGCAAGAGGCCTAGTAGCCTTCAAGCGAGGACCCTATAGGGGGCAGAGACAACTCCGTTGGGGACCAGCGACAGCCCACTCAAAGCAAAGTGGGCAGGTGGTCAGCCCTGCTGCTTCTACCCAGTCTGTAGGGCATAGAGATGAGGGCTGTGCCCAAAGGTGCTCCACTCCTGGCAGATGGGGACAGAACCTGCAGGGGGTCAGCCAGGGGAGGGCACCTGCAGGGTTTGCCCAGGAGCTCAGCACAGGGTGAGTGTTCTTGGCTCCAGCATGCTGACTGTGGGGCTGCATGGGTTTCTAGTAGCCTCTGAAACCTCAGGCTTCCTTTGTAAGATGGAGTGCTGATGGCCCCCATCTCTGGGAGCTGAGGGTAGGGAGGCCCAACCGGCAGACTCGCTCAGGACAGGCCAGGGTGGCTGTTACTTAAAGCGGCCCAGGGCCTGCCCCCTTGAAGAAGGTGCACACGTTCTCGGCCTGAGTTTTGGGGTCCTGCCTCTGGCAGTGACCCTCCTCCAGCCCTGTCCCCTGTCCCTGTGGATACATGGTCTTCCTGAAGCTGTTCCTGCAGACGGTGGAGAAGCACTTCACGGTGAGACACAGGGTCACCTACTAGGTCTTCTCCCATCAGCTGGCTGCCGGGCCCCATGTGCCCCTCCGGGCGGGCCGAAGGGTGGTGGTCCTCATGATAGACACAGGGTCACCTACTACGTCTTCACCGACCAGCTGGCTGCTGGGCCGTGTGCCCCTCCAGGAGGGCCTGAGGGTGGTGGTCCTCGAGGTCCCCAGCACCCCATGCTGACAGGATGTATCCATGCAGCACAAGGTGATGATGAGCCGCTTCTGTGAGCAGTGCTTCCTCCATGAGGTGGTCGACCTGGTGGGTGCACACGTGGGCATGAAGTTGGGCAACCACATGAGCATGGGGACCCCATCCCCCCTCTTCGGCACCCTGCACCCCGGTTTCTATGGTGTGGTGTGCGAAGACTTCAGCTACGAGCACTGGCCTCAGTCCCAGGCCCACGTCCCCAGGGACCAGGGTGACCTTTAGTACATGGGGGTCTTTTTTGGGGTGTTGATGGTGGAGGTTCACCGACTGACCTTGGCCTGTCACTAGGAGATGGTGGCCGATGGGGCCAATGGGATCAAGGCTGTGTGGCATGATAAGAGCCACCTGAACAGGTACCTGCTGGACCACAAGCCCACCAAGATGCTGTCCCTGGAGGACCTGCACAACCTGAGGCTGCTGGGCTGGCCCCAGTCACGAAGAAGATGAGATTCATGGCTGTGCCCAAGAATCACCAGGACATCACCAGGAGCTGTCAGAGCGGGTTCCTACTTCTGTCCCCTTGAGGGAGACTGTGGAGCCCAGCACTGGGCCACATCCAGGGCCCCCAGCCACACCCACACACAGGAGACTTGCCTGAGGGCACAAGGTACTCTCTGTGGTTGGTGCGTTTTGATCACTTCTGGGACATTTGCAGCTGTGAACGGCTCCAGTTTTATGTCGGATATTTTTCTGTGTCAATGCTGAACAGCCATCTTTAAAAAGAACAATTGAGGGAAAAGGTTTTCTCCCTGGTTCTAAATAGACACCGCCTGGCGGGGCTGGGAGCAGCCCTGTAGCAGCCATGAAGCCAGAACGGGCCCTGGCCGGGTCTTCCCTCCCAATCCTTATACCTCACCGCGGCCATGGGGCTTCAGGGTCAGGGGTGCGCCGAGCCACCTTTCAGAACCCCAGTCCCCTGACCACCAGAGGCCTTGGCCGTGGCCGCGAGCTTGGCCTCCAGGAGCATGGAGCCTTCTGGGTTATTTATGGTTCCTGCCTTGGTCTTAAATGGCTATTTCTGCGCTGGTGTTTTCAAAATGTGGGCACTCGCTCTGTCTGGATGCGCATCCCCTTGGGATTCCTCAGTGCCCACCAGTGGGTTTGCACTTGTGCACTCTCTCTGGACCATCTGCCTGCACTGTGTCTTAGCAAGCATTTACTGATACCTACTGTGAGCTCAGTCACCAACAAGGGGCAGACCGTGAGAGCGAGAACTAAGATACAGGCTCCCTGCTCCTGGGCCCTCCTGGGACTCGCGATGGCCCCGACCTCCTGACTCACTTCTTTTGTATTGTGGTGTAATACATCATACAACTGATACCGTTAAGCACGTTTCAGGGTACAATTCAGTGGCAATAAGTACATTCACTGTTCTGCACCTGCCACCTCCATCCATCACCACAACTTTGTCATCATCCCAAACTGAACCTCTACTCACGAGATCCTAACCCCCTTTCCCCCTCCCCATCCCCGGCACCCACCAGCTCCTTCCACCTCTATGAATCAGAGCGCTCTCCATCCCTCGCAAGTGGGGTCCTCTAGTATCAGTCCTTTAGGGACTGGTTTATTTCACGTACACAGTGGCCTCAGTGTCTGTCCCCATGAGCCTGGACCTGACCCACTTTTCCCCCAGAGGACTGGTTCAGCCTGCCCTCTCCTGTCTAAGCCAAGCCTCCTTAGTCCCCTCTGCTTCCCTCACCTTCCTCCTCAGCCTGAAGATGATCCCAGCCAATCTTCAGCTTTGAAGACTCGTTCAGTCCAGATGCCAGGCACATACCCCGGGGGACGTCAGGCCTCATCTGTCCATGTCAGGTGCCTGCCCCCGCCCTCCACCAGCTGGCCACTTACACCTTCCACAGGTGTCCCCATCTCAGGAGAGGGAAATACCAAGTCCAGACCCTTGGAATCCTCTGTGACTTCTTGCTTGCTACCAACTCTCCCAGGAGTGAAGTGGCTATGTCCTGAAGAGGATGTTCAGTGTCCGAAACATTTAAAGGCATACATGAGTCTCTGCTGCCTAGGGCAATGGGACAAATAGAAACCAAGCAGAATCACTGGAAGAAAGGCTGAGTGATGAGGAGCTTTAGGGAAGAAGGGCCTGGAAGTCTGACTGTCCCTTCCTGACCTTCAGATGCTCCTCAGTTACTCCTGTGCCTCTGGTGTCTTCCTGGAACCCTGACCTGGCTGTTTTCAGACAGCTCGTCCAACGGTACCCTCAGTTTCTGGGAGGGGGATTTGCTGGAATCTACAGTGTGTCCTGTGGCCCCACCGGGATCGCTTTTTGAAGGCACATCGTCTAGGCCACCTGAGGACCCAAGACTGTGGGTCTGTGGCCTGGAGGGATTCTGAGCACAGCTGGCAGGATGGGAGGGCTGCAAGGCCCAGAGGCAGGTTTCCAGAAAGCTGTC
>NW_023270380.1:18869484-18881435 GCF_011800145.1 Mirounga leonina
CTATGCGTTCAGTATTTTTGTTTCCATGTACAACGTCCCTGAAAATCCGGTATTTGTCTTTCTGTGTCTGAGTTACTCCCCAAGCATAATGCTCCCAAGGTGTCTGTTTCTTTGTCTGATTACTGTGAATAATGCTGCAGTGAACATGGGAGTGAATCTATCTTTTTGAGGTAGTATTTTTGTGTTCTCCAAATAAATCCACTCAGAGCAATTCCTGGGTCATGTGGTAGTTGTATTCATTTTTTCCAGGAACTTCCATACCGTTTGTTGCAGTGGCTGCACGAATTTACATTCCCACCAACAGTGCACAGGGTCCCCTTGTCTACACACCCTTGACCATACCTGGCATCTGTCTCTGGGACGATTGCCGTCCCTACAGTTGTGAGGTGGTAACTGATTGTGGTTTTGACTTAGGTTTCCCTGACGAAGATTAGTGATGTTTAACAAATTTTTCTGTGTCTGTTGGCCACCTGTGTGACATCTTTGGAAAGTATCTATTCATGTATTCTCTCCATTTCTAATTTTTTAAAAAGATTTTATTTGTTAGAGAGAGAGAGAGACAGCAAAAGAGGGAACACAAGGAGGGGGAGTGGGAGAGGGTTAAAAGCAGGCTTCCAGCAGAGCAGGGAGCCCAGTGCGGGGCTCGATCCCAGGACCCTGGGACCATGACCTGAGCCGAAGCAGACACTTAATGACTGAGCCACCCAGGCGCCTGATCTCCCCATTTTTTGTACAAGTTTGTTTGTTTTGATTTGTATGAGTGTGTGTATTTTGGATATTAGCTTCTTCTCACACATCTGATTTGCAGATATTTTTTCTCATTGGGTAGGTCGCTTTTTAAGTTTGATGGTTTCTTTTGATGTGTAGAAGATTTCAGTTTGATGTTGTTTCATTTGTGTATTTTTGCATTTGTTGTCTTTGCTTTTGGTGTCCGATCTAAAAAACTCTTCTGCAAAACCAATGTCAAGAAACTTACTACCTCTGTGTTCTTCTGGGAGGTTTATGGATTCAGGTCTTATGTTCAAGTCATTCATCCATTTAAAATTTAAAATCCAGTTACATTCTTCTGCATTTAGTGTCCAGTTTTCCCATTACCATTCACTGAAGAGACAGTCCTTTCCCCATTGTAGATTTTCTTCTCCTGTGTTGTACATTAAGACCATACATGTGTGGGTTAATTTCTGAGTTTGTTTTTTTTTTTTTTTTTGGTCTTACAGTTTATTTGTTGGGAAAATCTTTTTCCTGTAGCACTATATGCAGTGTGTACTTTATTGATTACATGTTTATACTATTTGTTAGGACATTTCTCTGATATATGTGTTTTTGTAAATGAGTAGCTGGATCTATAGCTTTCAACAGGTTTAACATTGGGCAGAACTACTTAAGTAGTAGTATATTCTTCCATCAGAAAGAGATTGTGTCTGATTGTCTTCTTTTGTGATGTTATCAGTTGTGATGATTGATATCTATATTTCCTTTTCCATGATAGGTTTATTAAAGTGAATTTAATTTTTCTTAAAAATGTGGATTCTAAAGAATCCTTATTTTGTAAAATATATAAAACATGTTTAAAGAAATGCATTTATTGGAATCAGCTATTCTCATTCAAAGCTAACCTAACCCATACCCTAATCCGTACCCTAACCCATACCCTTACCCTCTACCCCTAACCCTAACCCTCTACCCTTAACCTTAACCCTCTAACCCTAACCCCTAACCCCCTTGTCCGGCTCACCTGTGAAGATCTCCACCCTTCTGACCGATCACATCTTCCAAGCTTCAGAACCTTAACCCAACCTCAGATATATACATGGGTGAAAACATGGACAGACATTTCTCCAAGGATGACATACAATTAACTAACAGACACTTGGATAATGCTCTGTATCACTTGGCTTCAGGGAAATACAAATGTAAACCACAATACAGTACCCCAACACGCCAGACAGAATGGCTAAAATTAACAACACAGGAAACAACAACATGGTGGGGATGTGGACAAAGGTGAACCCTCTTACACTGTTGATGGGAATGCAAACTGGTACAGCCCCTCTGGAGAACAATATGGACGTTCCTCAAGAAATTAAAAATAGAGCTACCCTACGAACCACCAATTGCACTACTGGGTATTTCCCCAAGAGATACATATATATAGTGAAAAGAAGGGGCACCTGCACCCCAATGCTCACAGCAGCACTGTCCACTATAACCACACTGTGGAAAGAGCCCAGATGTCCACGGACAGATGAATGCATAAGAACATGTGTTACATATATACAATGGAATATTATTCAGCCATCAGAAAGGATGATTACTTGCCATCACACCCACCTGGATGGAACTGGACGGTATTCTCCTGAGTGAAGTAAATCTATCAGAGAAAGACAATTGTCATATGGTTTTACTCATATGGGAAATAAACAGCATAGAGGACCATACAGGAAGGGAGGAATAACTCTGGTAAATCATCAGGAAGAAAAACCATGAGGGACTCCTAACTCTAGCAACAAAAAGGAGGGCTGCTGGAGGGGAGGTGGGTGGGGGGATGGGATAACTGGATGACGGGCATGAAGGAGGGCACGTGATGCAATGAGTAATGGGTGTCATACACAACTGATAATTTATTGAACACTACATCTGAAACTACTCGTGTACTGTAAGTTGGCTCACTGAATTTAAACCTTAAAAAAAAAAAGAACTCAAACAATCCTAAAATTTTATATGAAACCACAAAAGAAAATGAACAGACAATGCAATGTTAAGAAAAAAATAAAGCTGGAAGAGTCACAATTCCAGATTTCAAATTATACTACAAAGCTGTAGTCATCCTAACAGTATTGTACTGGCACAAAAATAGATACAGTGACCAAGGGAACAGGACAGAAGCTCAGACATAAACCCAAAAAGCAGTAAAAATATCAAAAGGACAAAGGACAGTCTCTACAACAAATGGTGTTGGGAAAACTGGACACCTATGCACAGAAGAATGACATTAGACCGTTTTCTTACACCATACACAAAAACTCAAAATAGTTTCAAGACCCAAATGGGAGTCCTGAAACCATAAAAATCCTACAAGAGGGCGCAAACAATAACTTCTCTGGCATACACCATACCAACATTTTTCTAGACGTGTCTCCTGAGGCAAAGGAAACAAAAGCAAGAATAAGTTACTGGGATTACATCCAAATGAAAAGTTTCCGCACAGCACAATAACAATGAAAACGTAATAATAAAAAGACAACCTACTGAATCGGAGAAGGTATTTGCAAATATCATATACAATAAAGGGACAGTGCCCAAAATGTATAGAACTGATACAACTCAACACCCAAAAAACAAATAATCCAGGTAAAAAATAGGCAGAAGACATGAACAGACATTTCTCCAAAGAAGAAATACAGATGGCCAACAGTCACATGCAAAGATGCTCATCATCACCCTTCATCAGGAAAATGCAAATCAAAACTACAATGAGATATTACCTCATACTGTCAAAATGGCTAACATCAACAGCACAAGAAACAACAGGTGTTGGGAGGATGTGGAGAAAGGGGAACCCTCGTGCACTGTGGGTGGGAATGCAAACTGTTGCAGCCACTGTGCAAAACAGGATGGAGGTTCCTCAAAAAATTACATCTAGAACTACCCTATGATCCAGCAATCACACCACTGGGTGTTTACCCAACGAATCTGAAAATGATAACTCAAAGGATACATGTACCCCTATGCTTCTTGCAACATTACTTACAATATCACAATATGGAAGCAACCCAAGTGTCTGTTGATAAACTCATAAATGAGATGATAGATGCATGTACACACACACACACACACACACACAGTGGAATACTACTCATCCATAAAAAAGAATGAAATCTTGCCATTTGCGCCACATCGATGGAGCTACAGGGTATTATCCTAAGTGAAATCAGTCACAGAAAGAAAAATACCATATGATGTCACTCTTATGTGCAATTTAAGAAACAAACATAAATAAATAAAGGAGAAAACAGACAAACCAAACTACAGACTCTTAACAATAAAGAACTGATGCTTACCAGAGGGGAGGTGGAAGGAGGGATGACTGAAATAGATGAAGGGGATTAACAGTACACTTTTCTTGATGAGCTCTCTATTGTACACCTGAAACTAAGACAACACTGTATGTTAACTCTACTGAAATTAACATAAATTTTAAAAAGATTTTCCTTTCAGTACCTCTTTGAAAAAGCTTTTCCTGTACAATGTTCATAAGCCCTACTTGGGACTATTTACAATAATTATTCATTCTATGCCTTGAATTCAAATTTCACTGAGTTCTCATACCTTACCTGTTAATCCTACCCCATGGGAGCCATGGTCCCTTTCTGTCCAGACTCAGCACAGTGCATTCAAGAGTGTAAGTAGAGAGAGATGCCACTTCACAATCCAGAAAGCTATTGTTTCGGATTTAGTATGAGATAGTCACAGAGTGTGGGACAGGTTTCAGAGCAGGTTTGTGATATATCCTGCATCTCTAATTCAATGGTCATTACCTGAATCCATGCGGCTGACAGGTTCCCTGTGTATGGGCTTGCTTCCAAGCCCATACATGGAAGATGCAAAGGTGGGAGGACTCGGTGCGGGACAGGAAGAGGACCAAGTACAGACAAGAGTACGACCCCTCCCCTGATCCAGGAACTTCCATGGGAGCCGCTATGGGAGGCAGAAGCAATGGGGACACCACCAAGGTCACCAGCTGAAGGCAGGAGGCACAGGTCAAGGGATCTTGAGATGCAGGGCTTGGAGGCTGCTCTGAGCTACCTCTGGGAGGGAGTGGGGGAAGGAATGAGAAGGAGAAACTGCCTGCCCCTGGCCCATGCCAGCTTCCTACCCCTCCGGGAGCACATCAGTCTCCACAGCTCACACAGAGCCTGGGCTCAGGACGGGCTGGCTCGGGTCCCTCATCCCTCAGTGGGACAGCTGACTCCAGGGCTCAGGGACATACTGAGGGAGGTGGGAATGAACACTGCCCCTCCCAGGTCATCCCCTCCTTGAGCAGACAGCCCTCCAGGACTGCTGAAAATGCACTAACAGGATTGAAAGACATGCCATGGATGAACTAAGGCATTGAGAAATATAATGCAATGTTCATTTTTAAGTTCAGAGCTGTCCGCTCAGACACTGCAGAGAGCTTCCCTGAGGAAGACTGAGGGGAGAGCAGGCCAGGCTGAAAAGAGAGACGTGGTTCTCCTGATTGGGGACCTGCAGCCCCCTTCCAGGGTAGGACATTATCTTCGCCTCTCAGGGGATCCATGGAAGTGTTTCATCAGGGGACTGACAGGGCTGCCTCTCGAGAACGCTACCCTGGCATCGGGTTGCACAGGGCACCAGGGAGGAGGGCCAGACGGAGGGCAATACCCCAGAGGCCCCGTGGCAACAACACAGGCTCACGACCATGAAGATGAAAAGCAGGAGGTGGCAGCATGAGATCCGGCCTGCATGAAAGTGCCAAGGACACAGTGCCCATAGCTACAGTGACTGGGTGCCTTCTGTGCCAGGTGTGGCTGACTTCAGTGGGCTCCAGACTAGTCCTGACCACAACCCTAGGAAGTGGGCACCACCACCGCCCTTCTCTCCTCATGCTGCTGCTAGGAACCAGAGTCACAGACCCCCATCAGTTTTCATGGAAACCAAGCAGTGGCTCCCACCGCACACTGCCCCTCTGGTGGCGGTCCAGTGTGACCCTCATGCCTGGCCAGAGACTGCCATCTACCTGTCTCCACACAACTCAACACACAGGAGGGTGTCCCCAAATGCCACAAGATCCGAGGAGACAGATTCGCAGACCCCACTACCCCACCCACCGCCAACACCCAGTGGGTCACTTGAACCTCAGCTATTGTCATGAAGCTCACCATGCCCTGTTTCTGTCACTTCCAACAGAAAGCCTAGTTCTGATCCCCCACAATACCATACATCCTGATTGCTGACCTGAGGCCATGCCATGAACCCACATGGTACCTTTCTGTTGGAGAAGGCCGCCCCTGCACCTCCTAGAAAATGTTTCTAATGAAGTACAAGTCCATCAGGACTATGGTGTGAATGGTGGTACACAGCATGCATGGTAGAAGTCACTAATTCTAACAAGGGCTGACCCCCCCGCCCCCATCTCACAAACCCTTCCTCTGTCCCTACAGAACTCGTGGTCTGCCCTCAGAAAAAACCCAAGAAACAAACTTTGAATCTGCATACTCCCTTCACCTTCTGGTTCAAATCTTGTCCAACCACAATGAATATGAAACTACAAATCAGTCACAAGAAAAAATGGGATAGTCAAAACTATGTGGAGATTTAACAACATGCTACTGAACAACCAACGGTCAAAGAAGAAATCAAAAGAAATTTTAAAAGTACCTTGAGACAAATGAAAAACAGAACCTACAAAAACTTATGGGATGCCGCAAAAGTAGTTCTAAGGGGGAAGTTCATAGAAATTCAGGTCTTCGTCAATCCACAAGAAACCTCTCAAATAAACAACCTAAGTTTACATGGGAAAGAAGTAGGGGGAAAAAAAAAACAACCAGATTAGTAGAAATAAGGAAATAACAAAAAGGAACATGGAAATAAATTCAATGGAGACTAAAAAGACAAAAGATCAATGAAAATAAGAGCTGCCTTTTTCGGAAAGATAAACAAAATGGACAAACTTTTAGCTACACTCACCAAGAAAGACAGAGGGCTCAAATACAATCATGAAACAAAGACGATTGATTCCTGTCTCACATCAAAATCATAGAGGAGAACACAGACAGCAACCTCTTCGACCTTAGACACAGCAACTTCTTGTAAGACACGTCTCTACAGGCAAGGGAAACAAAATCAAAAAGGAACTTTTGGGACTTCATCAAAATAAAAACCTTCTGCACAGCAAAGGAAACAATCAACAAAACTAAAAGGCAACCCACAGAATTGGAGAAGATATTTGCAAATGACATATCAGAAAAAGGGCTAGTATCCAAGATCTATAAAAAACTTCTCAAACTCAACACCCAAAAAAACAATCCACTCAAGAAATAGGCAGAAGACATGAACCAACACTTCTCCAAAGAAGACATGCAAATGGCCAACAGACACATGAAAAAATGCTCCACATCACTTGCCATCAGGGAAATACAAATCAAAATCATAAGGAGATACCACCTTACACCAGTAAGAATGGCTACAATTAACAAGACAGGGAATGACAGATGTTGGCGAGGATGTGGAGAAAAGGGAACCCTCTTACACTGTTGGTGGGAATGCAAGCTCGTGCAGCCACTCGGGAAAACAGTATGGAAGTTCCTCCAGACGTTAAAAATGGAGCTACCCTACGACCCACCAATTGCACTACTTGGTATTTACCCCATAGACACAGAGGTAGTAAAAAGAAGGGGCACCTTCACCCCAATATTCATAGCAGCAATGTCCACAATAGCCAAACTGTGGAAGGAGCCGAGATGTCCTTCAACAGATGAATGGATAAAGAAGGTGTGGTTCATATATACAATGGAATTTTACTCACCATCAAAAAAATGAATACCTACCATTTGCATCGACATGGATAGAACTGGAGGGTGTTATGCTAAGTGAAATAAGTCAAGCGGAGAAAGACAATTATCCTATGGTTTCACTCACATGTGAAATATAAGGAATAGCACAAAGGATCATAGGGACAGGGAGGGAAACCTGAATGGGAAGAAATCAGAGAGGGAGGCAAACTATATGAGACTCTTGGCTCTGGGAAACAAATTGAGGGTTGCGGGAAGGGAGGTGGGTGGGGGGATGGGGTAACTGGGTGATGGGCATTAAAGAGGGTGCACATGTGGTGATGGCCACTGGCTGTTACACTCAACTAATGTATCATTGAACATTACATCAAAAACTAATGATGTACTATACCTTGACTAATTGAATTTAAATTTTAAAAAATGTGAAAAATTAAAAAAAAAAAAGGGAAAGAAAGATGAGCCATGACAATGAATACCACAAAAATATAAAGGATCATTAGCGAGTGCTATGAGCAAGTGGAGGCCAACACATTGGACAACCTAGAAGAAATAGATAAGTTCCTACCAACAACCTAGAAAGACTGAAGCATGAAGGAGAAATATCTGAACGGACTGATCACTAGTAAAAAGATTCAATAATCCAAAACCTCCCAACAAACAATGTCCAAGACCAGACAGTTTCACTGAGGAGTTCAACCAGACAATAGAAGATTTCATACCAACCCTTCTCAAACTCTTTAAAAAATAGAAAAAGGAGGCCATATGTCCAAACTCATTTTATGAAGCCAGCATTACCCTGCTACCAAAACACAAGGATGCTACAAGAAAAGGAAAGGCCAGGTCGCCTGGGTGGCTCAGTCGGTTAAGCGTCTGCCTTCAGCTCAGGTCATGACCCCGGAGTCCTAGGATTGAGCATCGCATCGGGCTCCCTGCTCAGTGGGGAGCCTGCTTCTCCCTTTCCCTCTGCCTGCCACTGCCCCTGCTTGTGCTCTCTCTCTCACTCTCTTCTCTCTCTCTCCTGACAATAGATTCTTAAAAAAAAAAAAAAAAAGGGAAAGCCCAATATCCCTCTTGAACATAGATGCAAAAATCCTCAACAAATTATCCCTCTTGAACATAGATGCAAAAATCCTCAGCAAATTGAATTGAACAATACATCAGGAGACTCACACAACACGATCCAGTGGGATTTATTCCAGGGATGCAAGGATGATTCCACATCTGCACATCAAACAACGGGATACACCACCTTAACAAAATAAAAGATAAAATTCATATTATTGTTACAATAGATGCAGAAACAACACTTGACAAGATTCAAAATGCATTGGGGCGCCTGGGTGGCTCAGTCGTTAAGTGTCTGCCTTCGGCTCAGGTCATGATCCCAGGGTCCTGGGATCGAGCCCCACATTGGGCTCCCGGCTCCGTGGGAAGCCTGCTTCTCCCTCTCCCACTCCCCCTGCTTGTGTTCCCTCTCTCACTGTGTCTCTCTCTGTCAAAATAAATAAATAAAATCTTTAAAAAAAATTCAATATGCATTTATGATAAAAACTCTAAACCATCTGGGTATAGAGGGAACATACCTCAACACAACAAAGTCCCTATATGAAAAGCCCACGGCTGACATCATACTCAAGGGTGAAAAGCTTAAAACTTTTCCACTAAGATCAAGAACAAAACAAAGATGCCCACTCTCATCACTTTCATTCAACATAGTATTGAAAGGCCTAGCCAAAGCATTTAGACAAAAAAAGAAAAATAAAGATATGAAATACAAATAGGAAAACTGTCACTATTTGCAAAGGACATGATACTATATATAGAAATCCTTAAATATTCCACCAAAAAACTGTTAGAATAAACAAATTCAGGAAAGCTGCAGGATACAAAGTCAATATACAGAGACCTGTTGAATTTCTTTTTTTAAATTTTTATTTATTTATTTATTTATTTGACAGACAGCACAAGCAGGGTGAGCATCAGAGGGAGAGGGAGAAGCAGACTCCCCCGCTGAGGAGGGAGCCTGATGCAGATCTCAATCCCAGGGCCCCAGAATCATGACCTGAGCCAAAAGCAGGTGCTTAACTGACTGAGCCACCCAGGCGCCCCAACTTGTTGCATTTCTGTATACTGATGACAAACTTTCACAAAGAGAAATTAAGAGAGCAATGCCATTCACAATTGCAAGAAAAAAAAATCTAGGAATAAAAGTAACCAAGAATGAGAAAGACCTGATACACTAAACACATGGTGGAAAAGAAAGGAAAAACATTTGTATGTTGGGTGGGGGTAGAATGTATGGAACCAAGATTTGGAAGATCACACAAATAAATGGAAGCATACGCCATGCTCATTAACTGGAAGACTTAATAATTTAACATGTCCATCGAAACCACAGCAATTGACAGATGGCATGAAATCCCTATCTCAATACCAATGGCATTATTCAAAGAAATACAAGACAGTCCTAAAATACATACAGAATCACAAAAGACTCCAAATACCCAAAACAATCTGGAGACAGTAGAAGAGAGCTGGAGTCACCACACTCCCAGACTTCAAGCTACATTACAAAGCTGTAGTCCTCAAAACAGTATGGTACTGGCATAAAAACAGACACACAGGTCAATGGAATAGAACAGAAACCTCAGAAACTGATAATCATAGCACTTTTGGCAAAGTTTATTCATTAAAGTCAGTACATTAAAGTTATATTTAAACTTAGCTCTGATGGATTATTAACTCTGAGAATAGCTGATTCCAATAAATGCATTTCTTTAAACATGTTTTATATATTTTACAAAATAAGGATTCTTTAGAATCCACATTTTTAAGAAAAATTAAATTCACTTTAATAAACCTATCATGGAAAAGGAAATATAGATATCAATCATCACAACTGATAACATCACAAAAGAAGACAATCAGACACAATCTCTTTCTGATGGAAGAATATACTACTACTTAAGTAGTTCTGCCCAAATGCTAAACCTGTTGAAAGCTATAGATCCAGCTACTCATTTACAAAAACACATGTCAGAGAAATGTCCTAACAAATAGTATGAACACGTAATCAATAAAGTACACACTGCATATATTCCTACAGGAAAAAGATTTTCCCAGCAAATAAACTGTAAGACCAAAGGGAAAAAAAAAAGAAAGCTCATAAACTAACACACACATGTATGGTCTTAACTTACGGCACAGGAGCAGAAAATCTACAATGGGGAGAGGACTGTCTCTTCAGTGAATGGTACTGGGAAAACTGGACACTAAATGCAGAAGAATGTAACTGGATCACTTTCTTACACTGCAAGACCCTGTGCATGCCCAAAATGGATGAATGACTTGAACATAAAACCTGAATCCATAAACCTCTGAGAAGAACACACAGGTAGTAAGTTTCTCCACGTTGGTTTTGGAGAAGAGTTTTTTAGATCGGACACCAAAAGCAAAGGCAACAAATGCAAAAATAAACAACTAGAACGACATCAAACTGAAATCTTCTACACAGCAAAAGAAACCATCAAAAACTTAAAAGATGACATACCCAATGAGAAAAAATATCTGCAAGTCATATGTGTGAGAAGCAGCTAATACCCAAAATACACAAAACACTCATACAAATCAAAACAAACAAACCTGTATAAAAAATGGGGAGATGGGGCACCTGGGTGGCTCAGTCGTTAAGCGTCTGCTTTCGGCTCAGGTCATGATCCCAGGGTCCTGGGATTGAGCCCCACATCGGGCTCCCTGCTCTGCCAGAAGCCTGCTTCTAACCCTCTTCCACTCCCCCTGCTTGTTTTCCCTCTCTCGCTGTGTCTCCCTCTCTCTGTCAAATAAATAAAATCTTTTAAAAAAATAAAAAATGTGGCGATTATGTGAATAGATGGCACACAGGTGGCCAACAGACACAAAAAGTTGTTCAACATCACTAATCGTCATCAGGGAAACCTAAGCCAAAACCGCAATCAGTTACCACCTCACAACTGTTGGGATGGCAATGGTCCCAGAGAGAGATGCCAGGTATGGTCAAGGATGTGTAGACGAGGGGACCCTGTACACTGTTGGTGGGAATGTAAACTGGTACAGCCACTGTGACAGTATGGAAGTTCCTGGAAAAAATGAACAAAACTACCACATGACCCAGGAATTGCTCTAATGAGTGGATTTATTTGAACACAAAAATACTACCTCAAAAAGATAGATGCACTCCCATGTTCACTGCACCATTATTCGCAGTAATCAGACATAGAAACAGAGACCTTGGGAGCATTACTTAGCATCTGCTAAGTAACTCAGACACAGAAAGAGAGCTCATAAACTAACACACACGTATGGTCTTAACTTACGGCACAGGAGCAGAATTCCAGATTTTCAGGGACGTTGTACATGGAAACAAAAATACTGAACGCATAG
>NW_023270380.1:18916435-18926410 GCF_011800145.1 Mirounga leonina
GACAGCTTTCTGGAAACCTGCCTCTGGGCCTTGCAGCCCTCCCATCCCGCCAGCTCTGCTCAGAATCCCTCCAGGCCACAGACCCACAGTCTTGGGTCCTCAGGTGGCCCAGACGATGTGCCTTCAAAAAGCGATCCCAGTGGGGCCACAGGACACACTGTGGATTCCAGCAAATCCCTCTCCCTGAAAATGAGGGTACCACTGGACCAGCTGTCCGAAAACTGACAGGTCTGTGTTCCAAGAAGACACCAGAAGCACAGGAATAACTGAGAAGCATCTGAAGGCCAGGTAGGGACAGTGAGAATCTCTGGTGTTGTTGCCTAGGGGCAGCTCCGGTCCCCCTAAACCCTCAGTGGAATGGCTTTACTGGGGGATTTGGGGGAACCATGCCTGGAGGACCCATGGCTCCACTGTCAGAGGTCTCCGACTTGATCAGTGCACAGGTGGGGAAACCCGGCCATAACCCGAAGAATTTCTGGAAACAGTAGCCTTCTCAGTGGCAGCTGACCTGGGAGGTCAACCTTCCAGCTGCCTGAGGTGGGATTGAGCCACAGACCAGCACACTAGCCAGAAATGAAAGAAGGAGAACAAGTTCTTCATTTCATAGTTTCTAAGTTAGTGGTTTGTTCCTATGGTTAGTATACTTTGCATTCTGGGAAATCTCTGCCTGTCTAAGGTCTTCAAAATGTTCTCCTCATATTCTCTGCTGGAGAGGTTCTTTTTTTTTTTCATATTCTTTATTTTAAATTTTATTTTATTATGTTATGTTAGTCACCATACATCATTAGTTTTCTGATGTAGAGACCACGATTCATTGTTTTCATATAACACCCAGTGCTCCATGCGGTACGTGCCCTCCTTAATACCCATCACTGGGCTAACCCATCCCCTAACCCCCCTTCCCTCTAAAACCCTCAGTTTGTTTCTCAGAGTCCACAGTCTCTCACGGTTCATCTCTCCCTCAGACTTCCCCCCCTTCGTTTTTCCCTTCCTTCTCCTAATGTCCTCCACGCTATTCCTTATGTTTCACAAATAAGGGAAACCATATAATTGACTTTCTCTGCTTGACTTATTTCACTTAGCATACTCTTCTCCACCAAAAAGAACTCCTCCCTTTTACATCAACATGGACCCATCCATGCTGATGTAAAAGTTGGATATTCATCCTTTCTGATGGCTGAGTGATATCCCATTGTATATATGGACCACATCTTTATTCATTCATTTGTTGAAGGGCATCTCGGCTCTTTCCACAGTTTGGCTATTGCAGACATTGCTGCTATGAACATTGGGGTGCATATGGTCCTTCTTTTCACTACATCTGTGTTTTGGGGGGTAAATATCCAGTAGTGCAATTGCCAGGTCATAGGATAGCTCTATTTTTAATTTTCTGAGGCACCTCCACAGTGTTTTCCAAAGTGGCTGTACCAACTTGCATTCCCACCAACAGTGTAAGAGGGTTCCCTTTTCTCCACAACCTCTCCAACATTTGTTGTTCCTTGCCTTGTCAATTTTTGCCCATTCTAACTGGTGTAAGGTGGTGTCTCAGTGTGGTTTTGATTTGAATTTCCCTGATGATGATGAACTAACAATGCATCTGTAGAAAGAGAAATTAGAGAAACGATTCCATTTACAATAGCACCAAAAACCATAAGATACCTTGGAATAAACCTAACCAAAGAGGTAAAGGATCTATACTCTAGGAACTACAGAACACTCATGAAAGAAATTGAAGAAGACACAAAAAGATGGAAAAACATTCCATGCTCATGGATCAGAAGAATAAACATTGTTAAAACGTCTATGTTATCCAGAGCAATCTATACCTTCAATGCCATCCCAATCAAAATTCCAATGACATTTTTCAAAGTGTGGAACAAACAGTCCTAAAATTTGTATGGAATCAGAAAAGACCCCAAATCGCCAAGGAAATGTTGAAAAAGAAAAACAAAGCTGGGGGCATCACGTTGCCTGATTTCACACTATATTACAAAGCAGTGATCACCAAGACAGCATGGTACTGGCACAAAAACAGACATACAGACCAATGGAACAGAATAGAGAACCCAGATATGGACCCTCAACTCTATGGTCAAATAATCTTTGACAAAGCAGGAAAAAACATGCAATGGAAAAAATACAGTCTCTTCAATAAATGGTGCTGGGAAAATTGGACAGCCACATGCAAAGAATGAAACTCGACCATTCTCTAACACCATACACAACGATAAATTCAAAATGGATGAAAGACCTCAATGTGAGACAGGAATCCATCAAAATCCTAGAGGAGAACGGAGGTAGTAACCTCTTTGACATTGGCCACAGCAACTTCTTTCAAGATCTATCTCCAAAGGCTAGTGAAACAAAACCAAACATCAACTTTTGGGACTTCATCAAGATAAAAAGCTTCTGCACAGCAAAGGAAACAGTCAAGAAAACAAAGAGGCAACCCACAGAATGGGAGAAGATATTTGCAAATGACACTACAGATAAAGGGCTGGTATCCAAGATCTATAAAGAACTTCTCAAACTCAACACCCAAAAAACAAATAATCAAGTCAAAAAATGGGCAGAAGACATGAACAGACACTTCTCCAAAGAAGACATACAAATGGCTAACAGACACACGAAAAAATGTTCTCTGCTGGAAAGGTTCTTGAAAAATCTCTGGTTATAGGTAAAAATCAGCCGGAATTCACTTTTGTTGGCACAGCCATGCTGGGAAAAGTATGGAGCTTCCCCAAAATACTAAAAATAGAACTCCTGTATGATCCCACTACTGGGTAGACACTTGCAGGAAATGAAGTCAGTTTCTCGAAGTAAGATCTACACTCTCCCACCCAATCTCCCTGAGGAGGGGTGGCCACACTTAGCAACAGGGCACCCATGTGGGAAGTCGTAGACAACCCTCCACTTGAGGCAGGTGCCCCCCTGGACAGGGGCTGCCCCAGGTCTGGGAGGTCTCCATAGCAGTGCATTCAATGTCCTGGATACTAGGAGGAGATGGGAGTACAGCACCAGGCCAGTGAGGGTCAGGACACACTACCCCAAATATGGCACCTTGGCAAATT
Organism: Mirounga leonina; assembly: GCF_011800145.1. Taxonomy (NCBI): domain Eukaryota; kingdom Metazoa; phylum Chordata; class Mammalia; order Carnivora; family Phocidae; genus Mirounga; species Mirounga leonina. The sequence continues at coordinate 18,919,507 of NW_023270380.1, forward strand.
AAATATAGAAGCTAAAAGAACTTTCGCATAGAGCAGAGCAAGAAGGGCCCTCTGATCCCCAGCCATCAGCCCTTCTTTCCTGAAGCAGGTCAGAATACTCCCATGTGGAAGTTTCTCTCCCCAGACCACAGGGAAGACATGCTTATCACCAGAGTCAAGGAATTTAGGGCCATGAAGGCTATACGAACACACCTGGTTAAACTAACCCTTATCTTCCTAGTTACTTCTTTACCATTTACCAGCCCTAGTCCAAACTCCTGTGTCTGTCAATTCTTCACACATTTATTGCTTTTTTGTCTAAAAGGTAGAAGAGCTGTCTGCTCCAATCGCCTCTGCTGGTCTCCATGTTTTTGTGAGGCTCTCACCAAAAAAATCAATACACTTTGTCTGCTTTTCTCCTGTTCATCTGTTTTGCCAATTTCCAGACGCAGCCAGGGACCTTAAGAGGATTGAAGAAAACTTTCCTCTCGCAGCACGGGGTCGGTGGCTGTGGGGGCCAGGGGGAGTGTCAGGAAAACCCATCCCATCTTCCTGGCCTTGGTTAAAACCAACTTCTGCTGGAATGCAACACAGGACTGTGCACAGCTAGGGGAGCCAGGGAGAGGCATGTGGAACATGTAGGAGCTACCTGACCCCCAGCCAGGGGACTTGGCCCCAATGACAAGTCCAGGGTGTGATTATGAATATTATAATGGAAGCATCCTGAACATCAGACCTTCCCCATGCCAGGCTTTATGATTGCTGCTCGTTGTAGTTGCTACTTTGGCTTAGTGGCTTTTCTAAACTAACTTTGTTAAGTCTGTATTCTTTGCTGTGTGTGGCTACTGAATCCCTGTGCTGTTAACTTAGTGGTCAGCCAGTGGCTGGGCAGAGAGGTCACCCGTGTTTCCGAGCTATGGGCTACGGATTGGAGGTCCCCACAACCTCCTCTTCAGATTCGAATAATCTGCTCCACTGGCTCATGGAACTTAGAGAAACATGTTACTTATTAGATGACCAATTCATTGAAAGGACAGAACTCAGGGCCAGGCAGCTGGAAGCGATGAGCAGGGCAAGGTGTGTAGGAGAAACTCGGAGTTTCCCTGCTCTCTGAATGAAAGAGGCCTTTGCCCACCTCCACTCTGACCTTCGTCTATACTTCCTAACTGATGACGTCCTTCCTTCGGGCTCACCTGTTAACTCAAGTGAAAGACACGGTGGGCACCAAAACAACTCCTCAAGTAATGACCACTGCTGATGTCCTGGTGATTCTTGGGCACAGCCATGAATCTCAGCTTCTTCATGATGGGGGGCAGCCCAGCAGCTGAGGGTACCACAGGTCCTCCAGCAGCCCAGCAGCTGTGGGTCCCACAGGTCCTCTGGGGACAGCACCTTAATGGGTTTATGGTCCAGCAGATACCTGTTCAGTTGTCTCTCATCGTGCCACACAGCCTCGATCCCATTGGCCAGGTTGACCCCCATCGCCTGGTGACAGGCCAAGGTCAGTCGGTGAACCTCTACCACCGACCCCCCAGAAAAGGTCCCCATGTAGTAAAAGTCGCCCTTGTCCCTGGGGACGTGCACCTGAGACTATGGCCAATGCTCGTAGCTGAAGTCCTTGCGGGCCGCCCGGTAGAAACCGGGGTGCAGGGTGCCAAAGATGGGGGACAGGATCTCCATGCTCACGTGGTCGCAGAACTTCATGTCCACCTCCATGCAAACCAGGTAGTCCACCTCATGGAGGAAGTGTGGAGTTACTCTTAGAAAATATATTGTAAGCCCTAAGGAGTGGTTGTGGAAGCAGCTGAAACGTCAGCAGCGTTCCTGTTCTCAGGCTATTGAACACAATGGCCCGGTAGGAGCAGGATCCCATGATCCCCAGGGGCAAGGCATATGTTAGGAGCTAGGAAAGAATGTAACCCTCAGTCCCCGCTTCCTGCACCTGGCATTTGCTAGCACAAACATTCCGCTCTTCCCTTATCCCCTGACTGCCTCCCTGCGTGCCTGCGCGCAGGGGAGGGTGCAGGCCTGCTTTACAGCTTCAGGATACTTGCCATCCCTTTGTCCTCCTTTCCCATGCTTTGAGGCATCTGTCCTTGCTTTTCTGATAAAAAAAGAAATAAAATCTATGTGCTGAACCCAGCTGCTACAGCTCTACTTGCAGAGGCAGCCCTGCATTGTCGCTCAGATTGGTGTCTGAGAACTTTATTTCAGTGCGTGATGACAGGAAGAGCTGCTTGCAGAAACGGCGGGTCATAACATGTGCTACATGGATACATCCTCCCAGCGCGGGGCACCGGGGACCTCGAGGACCACCACCCTCTGGCCTTCCTGAAGGGGCACATGGGGCCCAGCAGCCAGCTGATTGAAGACATAGTAGGTGACCCTGTGTCCCACCATGAAGTGGTTCTCAACTGTCTGCAGGAACAGCTCCAGGAAGACCATGTATCCACAGGGACAGGGGACAGGGCTGGAGGAGGGTCACTGCCAAAGGCTGGTGGCAGAACCCCAAAACGTGGGCCTTGAACATGTGTACTTTCTTCAAGGGGGCAGGCCCTGGGCTGCTTTAAGCAACAGCCACCCTCCTGGCCTGTCCTGAGCAAGTCTGTTGGTGGGGCCTCCCTACCTTCAGCTCCCAGAGATGGGAGTCATCAAGACCCCATCTTACAAAGGGGAGCCTGAGGCTTAGGAGGCTAGAAACCCATGCAGCTGATTCTACCCAGTCTGTAGGGCATAGAAACAAGGGCGGTGCCCAAAGGTGCTCAACTCATGGCAGGTGGGGACAGAACCTGCAGGGGGTCAGCCAGGGGAGGGGACCTACAGGGTTTGCCCAGGAGCTCAGCACAGGGGGAGTGTTCCTGGCTCCAGCATGCTGACTGTGGAGCTGCATGGGTCACAGGGTCACCTACCCTAACCCTAACCCTTAATCCTAACCCTAACCCCAACCCTAACTCTAGTCAAACATCATGCTCAATTTTGAGGACTGACAGTTCTACTCTGAAATCACAAACAAGTCCATCATGCTGGCTTTCACTCATTACTCAGTATCGTACTGAAAGTTCTACCCAGCATGATAAGGCAAGAAATAAGGCATCCACATGTGAAAGAAAACAGTAGAACTAGGTCTATTTAGAGACCAGACATGACATCATCTTATACAGAGAGCTTCCTAAACAATCAACAAAAAATTATTACAGCCAGTTAATATCAATACACAAAAATCTCTCTCATGTGTATACATTAGCCATGAATCATCCAAAAAATAATTTAAGAAAACAATTCCATTTTAGGGAACATGAACATTGACAAAATACTTAGGAATAGATGTAATCAAGGTGCAAGTCTTGTACACTGAAAATTACAAAACATTGCTGAAAGAAACTAAGGGAAACCTAAATAAATCTGAGGACCCCATGGTGATGAAAAGACATACTATTGATAAGATGGCAATAGTACACAATGCAATGTGGAAATTCAATGTGTTCCCAAGAAAATTCACTAAGGCCTTTGGGAAGAAATGCACAAGCTAATCCTAACAGTCATATGGAATTTCAAGGGACCACAAGATAGCCAAAACAATCTTGAAAAAGAAAATCAAAGGTGAAAGGTCATACTTCCAAAGTTCAAATATTAATACAAAGCAACAGTAAATAAAACATTGTGATACTGTCATAAAGGTATGCGTACACCCTGAAACAAATAATACATTATACGTTAATTAGTTGAATTTAAATTTAAAACATTTTTAAAAATAAATAATTTTTTTAAAGATTTTATTTATTTATTTGAGAGAGAGAATGAGAGAGAGAGAAAGCACATGAGAGGGGGGAGGGTCAGAGGGAGAAGCAGACTCCCTGACAAGCAGGGAGCCTGATGCGGGACTCGATCCAGGGACTCCAGGATCATGACCTGAGCTGAAGGCAGTCGCTCAACCAACTGAGCCACCCAGATATGCCCTATGCATATCTTTTTTTAAAAAATTATTTATTGGGGCACCTGGGTGGCTCAGTTGGTTAAGCGACTGCCTTCGGCTCAGGTCATGATCCTGGAGTCCCGGGATCGAGTCCCGCATCGGGCTCCCTGCAGAGCAGGGAGTCTGCTTCTCCCTCTCCCACTCCCCATTTGTGTTCCCTCTCTCGCTGTGTCTTTCTCTGTCAAATAAATAAAATCTTTAAAAAAATAAAAAAATAAATAAAAAATAAATAAAAAAGATATGCATACAGATCAGTGGGATTTAACTGAGAGCCCAGAAATAAACCCCTTCATCTATGGTCCACTGAATTTTGACAAGAGTGGCAACATTACACTGGGGGAGAGAATGGTCTTTTCAACAAAGGGTGCTAGACAATTGGCTATCCATGTACAGAGGAATGAAACTGGACCCTTACCTCACACCACATATAAACATTAACTCAAAATAAATTAAAGGCTTAAATGTAAGAGGTAAAACTATAAACTCTAGAAGAAATAAATGGGGATAAATCTTCATAACCTTGGATCTAGCAATGCTTTTAGATCTGACACCAAAGCTAAGAAAGGAAAGAAAAAATAGATAAAATAATATCCTCAAAATTAAAAATCTGTTCTGGGTGCCTGGGTGGCTCAGTTGGTTAAGCATCCAACTCTTAATTTTGGCTCAGATCATGATCTCAGGGTCATGAGATTGAGCCTACGTCAGGCTCCACACTGAGTGTGGGGCCTGCTTAAGATTCTCTCTCCTTCTCCCTCTGCCCCTGACCACTCGCATACTCTCTCTCACTCACTCTTAAAAAAGAAATGTAAAAAAAAATAAATTAAAAATCTTTGTACATCATAAGATACTATCTGGAAAGTTAAAAGATAGCCCCCAGAATGGAAGAAAATATTTGTACATTATTTATCTAATATGAGTCTGTTGCCCAGAATATGTAAAGAGCTTTTACAACTCCTCAGCAAAAAGACAACCCATTTTTAAAAATGGACAAAAGGACTTGGATAGACCTTTCTCCAAAGAAATCATACAAACAATGAATAGCACATGAATAGATTAAGTTAAACATCCTTAGTCTTTATGGAAATGAAGATTTACACCAGTTAGATGTCCTTTTACACACAATGGAATCACTATAATCAAGAAAACTAAAATAACAAATTTTGGAAAGGATGTTGAGAAACTGAAACCCTTAAACCTTGTTTGTGAAAAATGGGGCAGTCTATGTAGAAAGTATTTTGGCATTTACTCAAATAGATCAAAGTAGAATTACCATATGGTTCAACAATTATACTCCTAGATATATACCCCCAAAGTTGAAAACACTGATACAAACAAAAATGTACATAAATAGTCATAGCAGCAGTGTTCACAATAGGCAAAAACCAGGAACTATGCAAATGTCCATCAATGGGGAAAAGGATAAACAAAATGAGGTAGATCCATAAATGGCAATCTTGTTCTGCCCTATGAAGGAATGAAGTAAAATGGTTCATTTGTGGAAAAAAAATATGGTGGCTCCTCAAAATATTAAACACAGAATTCCACTGCAGCATATATGCCCCCCAAAATTGAAAGTAGAAGTACCCTTATTCAGAGCAGCATTTTTCACAACAGCCAAAAGCTGGAAGCAACCCAAGTGTCCACTGACAGATGAATGGATAAACAAAATGTGGTATATACACAACGGGACAGGATTCAGACTTAAAAACGAGGAGAGTTCTGACACAGGCTACAACACGGATTGAACCTGGAAGTCATTACGCTGAGTGAAATCAGCCAGTCACAGAAGGACAGATACTGTGTGATCCCCCTTATATGAAGCATCCTGAGACACAAAGTGGAATGTGGCTGCAGGGGCCGAGGGGAAAGGGGAACGGGGAGTTGGTGTCTCATGCATACAGAGTCCCCTCGGGGAGAAGGAGAAAGTGCTGGAGAATGATGTACCACCGTGGGAACTCAGCTAAGGCCAGAGAACTGTGCACCTGAAATATTTTAAGTGCTCAATGCTATGTTTAGTCACAGTGAAAAAGTGAATGAGGGGCTGATGCATGTCACAACATGGGTGGACACTGAAAACAGCCCCAGTGACAGAAGCCAGACAGAAAAGTCCACCCAGATTGGAACCATCTTGCTCTTTACATCCACCAAGGTTACCCAAATAAGGCAAAGTGTCGGGAGCAGTTCCAGAAGAAGAAAACTGGACCCGAATGGAAAAGGACACTTCAGACAGTGGGGCAGGTGGTGACAGTGGAAGTGGGCCTGCGGTCTGGGTTATAATGTGGAAACCGGGGTGATTTCCTCACTTAGGGTTATGTGCTGGTTCCGCGGGACAGTGTCCCTGTTTGGGGTAAAACGCACTGAAGCACCCCGCGTGAAGTGGTAAATGTAGCGAGGAAACGACCGCTGGGGGGTGTGAGTGTGGAGAGAGAGTATTTGTGCTGCTGGGCAGGTTTACCGCAGAGTCAGTCACTCTTCCAAACAACCACGTCAGCACCTCCCAGAGAAGCAGAGACGCCAACCTCGGTGACGGAGGCGGAGCCCTACCCAGATCCTGACGGTGTGGACGCGGGAAGGAGCCCGCAGGGCCGAGGCCCGGGGAGCACGAGCACCACGGCGGCTGTCCACTCCCTGACTGCAGACTGAGCAGCCCAGGAACCGAATCCGAGTGGCACATAAACACAGACCCCGCGACCACGGAGCGGATCCGAGCCCAGGAAGGGGAGACCCGACAGCCCCGCGCACAGCCCCGCGCGGGACCCCACGGCACCGCACACAAAGCCCCAGCATCCACACAGCACGCCGTTCCTCAGAGGGGTCCTGGGAGCTCGCACCCCCTCCGCAGTCCCCGCTCAGGAGGCTTCTCCTCACCTTCTCCTCCCTCGGCGAGTCCTGACGAGGCCGGACTCCTCCCGAAGTCTCCACAGCAGGTCTGAGGAGGCTGGCTCCTGTCAG